>NW_027077557.1:0-1000 GCF_963924675.1 Phocoena phocoena
GCCACAGATCTACCGAGAGGGTCTTGGTCAAGCAGCCTCAACTCTGTGGCCTCAGCACTTCATCTGGAAAAAATAAGAGCCTAGGGTCTCTTCCAGCTCTGACATTAGGTGGCTTGTCACAGCCCCTAAGACATCACTGCCTCCACGTATAAGACTGCAATTGTTATTTAAAATAATAGTGGTGAGTCATCTAGAAGTGATGACAAGAAAAGATTGTTCTCATTTATTCATTGTAGTGCCTCTACATTTAGGAATCCTGAGAGCTGAGGGATTCTGCACAACTAGATCTTCCAGAACTATACTCTGTCTACTTTTAAAGACCCAAACTGATTTTGTTCTAAACTTAGCAACAACAACAAAAAAACATTTTTGTAGAATATTTTCATTATAGTTAATATTTTGTTCTAATTATTTTTGTCTTCAGTAAAGAGAGGATGGAGAGAACACCTTACTCTTCTCTAGACAACTTGGGGCCATCATTCTGAGCACAAATACTGGCAGCACAGGGTTACCCTCAAGAGCTCCTGAATTTTCCTCCCACTGACCTGACCTGAGCCATTCTCATTCCCTCCAGTCTCTGATGGTGTCACTGGGTGGGAACAAGGAGGGACGATATTTTTATCTATGGAGCCCAAGGCCCAGAGTAGGACAGAGATTTCCTCAAAGTCAAAGAGAGGTGTAGTGGCATTGCTAGGAGAGAACCAACTCTCTTTACCTTGTGAGCCACAATCCTATAGGACTCCAGATGCTAGATAGTCTAATTTTCAATCCCTTATTGTCCTTTTCAGAGGGTGTCTAAGCCATCCAATTCAAGTTTCATGGTTGGCTTCTCATACAGTTGATTGATATTTTTGCTGATGAAGACTACCCCACTGTACATCATATTTTCAAATTCTTCAGTCTGGAGAGATTCTTTGGTGAGGGCAAGTAAATTAAAAAACAATCTCCTGCTATAGTAATCCAGCCCAAGATGCTGTTCCTGCTTGGGAAGATGCCTGGC
>NW_027077558.1:0-40000 GCF_963924675.1 Phocoena phocoena
TCCGGTATATTCTTAGGCATTGAATATGGCGTGTGGAGTCCATTTCGTTGAGCAAGGAGTAGGTCTTGACTATTACATATTTGGCTTATGGAATGGTATCTGTGCTAATTTCAAGCTCTGGTTTTATGCAGCACCCCAGCTCACCTTTCCCCTTAAGGAAGCATAAGTTGGTTTTCTTAATTTGAAACCCTCTTCTCTTTTGTAATTCAGTTCATGTGTAGCCATGTTAACATTCCATGTATTAGTGATATTTTATGTCTTTTTCTTTTTGAATTATGTGACTTCGAATGATCACACGTAACTCCTCTTGAGTTGTTATAACTGGCCGTATTTCATTGATTTCCAGGCTGAGTAATATTCCACTCTACATAAGCACCACATCTCTGTCCGTTTTTTCTCTGCAGATACTTTAAGTTATATCCTAGTCGAGGATCTTTTAAACAGAGAGGTGGTAAACATTGGGGTGCCTGTGTCCTCTCGATTTTTGTTTTTCCCAAGATATACGTCCATGAGTGCAAGTGCCCTGTGCTCGGTAGCTTATTTTTTAGATGCTTTAGTAAACACAATAGACTTATCCAGAGTGACCGTTGGCAATATACATTTCCACTATAAGACTCACAGGGCTCCCTTTTCTCCTTGCCCTGTCCTGCATTTCTGGTGTTTACACTTTATGAGGACGGCTCTTCTGACTGATGCAAAGTGATATGTTTTGTAGTATTGATTTCCAGTGCCCACCTGTTTGGTTGGCTAAAAAAGTGTATGCCCTTTTCTTGAATATATACAGAAAAAGACGCATACACCCTTTTTGGCCAACTGCAATGTTGGCAATGTTCAGCCCCTTTTCTTGTGCTTAATGGCGAGTCCTTTCTACCTCTTCCAATCCCTTTCCTGCCATTCTCCGTTGCTTACAAGTCCTTTTCTCTGACTTTCCTCAAGACATTTTTCAGTGATAGATATTTTCAATTCTGCAGTTTCGTGAATTTTAGTGCCCCTGAGTTCCATTTTCCAACTTGTGTTTATGGGAACTGGCCACAAAGCATCAGGATTCCTCAAGCCCTATTCTGTTTCCATGGGCAACCCTAGCCTTTGGTCAATTCGTCTTCCTGATTGGAAATTAGAGTGGCATGTGCCTGTCCGAACACCTAGGACTTGTCTCTCATTGTTCCTCCTCCTTCTGCTTCATCCTCTGGACAAATTCCAAACTGTATGCAACAGGATGTTGACAGTGCTGACATCTCCAAGTGGGGAGACTGTTAGTAAAGACGCTGGAGTGGTGAACCCTAGCACCAAGAGATGAGGAGATGAGATGCCTTTTCCAAACTTTTCCCGATCAGACGGTATACCA
The DNA here is from genome assembly GCF_963924675.1 of Phocoena phocoena. Taxonomy (NCBI): domain Eukaryota; kingdom Metazoa; phylum Chordata; class Mammalia; order Artiodactyla; family Phocoenidae; genus Phocoena; species Phocoena phocoena. Next base: position 1,346 of record NW_027077558.1, read on the forward strand.
TCCTCTGGGTGTGACAGGCATGTTTTAGGTGTAGGAAGGGTCCCATTCATGTGAGGAGAACACCAGGGGATTTTAAATATCAGTGTCTCTCCGCAACCCAAACTGGGGAATTTTTTAAGCTACGGCTACACATATGTTCATTAAGGGCCTTGGGAAGTAGGCAGAGTCCAAACTTTAGATGATTGAAGTCTTCAGGGTCAGAAGCACTCACCACTGTCTTCCCTTAGATTCCATTTTTACTGTCATTGATGGATGATGTCAATAAAAATATCTATTCTTTTTCAGATCATTTCCCCTTATAGGTTATTGCAAAATATTGAGTGTAGTTCCCTGTGCTATACAGTAGTTCCTTGCTGATGATTTCATACATAGCAGTGTGTATGTGTTAATCCCAAACTGTTAATTTATCCCTCCTCCTACCATTTCCCTTTGGTAATAATAAATTATAAGATTTTATGCTTCTCAGAAATGGGGGAGCTGAAAGAGAGGTATCATTTTCAATGCAAAAGCATTTAAAACAAGATTGAAGCTTTAACCAAGATTATTAGATGTACATCCTTGGAAAGAAATCACTTTGTTTCTCTAATATTGACCTGACAAAGAAGACAAACCTTTTCACTGAACTTGCTTATAAGAAAGTGATGGAAATATCAAATGGAAGTGTTAGAAACATCTTATTTTACCCGAGCCTTATACACTGTTCTATGTTAATTACAGTTTGGCTCACACATCTGTTCATTGAAGTTACAATGTTCTCAATTTCTGTTACTGATCCTCCAGAGTGGACGCCAACAAGTGTCCCCCTGCCCAGTGTCATTGGAGCCAATAGATCGAGACTGAGTTTGGTTCAAAAGCAAAGGAAACTTTATATTTTGATCAGAGAATGGAGAGGTGCTACCCTGTGGACTGTGGGCTGGGCTGCTGTGTAGAGATCCTGTCAGAGTCACTGGGAGGGAGGGGGCTGAGCTCTTGAGGACCTGGTTGGCTGCAGCTCAGGCTCTATGTCACGGAGTCTGAACTGGGCCCCAGGAGCTGAAGTGTCGTCGAGCCATTCTGCTCTAGGAAATCTGGTCTGAAGTGCCGGGTGTGGAACCTCTGTATGCGGGACACTAGGAGCACCTGAAATTAGACAAAGCACAAAGGATAAAAATGGTTAGACTTTATTTTATTGCCCAGATTCTATTTTTATCTCCCAGGCATTTTTAAGGGGCTTTGCCTGGGACAAACTTCTCTTCTGCCTTTTGTCCCTTTCCTCATTCTTGGAGTGCTGCGGGTGCAGACCCTTCTTCTGTAACTGCTGAGTGCTGAGTTAGGAGGCTTCATACCCGTGGGCGAGGGTCAGAACTTCTCCCCAGCAGCCTCCAGGTGACGTTGATTGTCCCCAGGCCTCCTGCCTCCCTGCTCGTCCACCTGAGCACCAGTATTGGAAGTGTTATAGATTCTAATGACCTTTAAGGGTCCAGAAAGGAGATGTGCAGTGGCGCTGTGAGGTCCAGTTTCACTCCGCCCCACATTTGTTCGGCCACCTTAGGCTGACCGTTTCTGCCAGCCTAGATGCTCTGACTGACCGTTTCTGCCAGCCTAGATGCTCTGACCAACAGTCTGCGCTTTCTTCCATTAGGCCCCTGAATTAACGTAAAAACAGCACCAGGTGTCAGGATCCTGCCCGCTCAGCTCCCAGACAGTCCAGGGTCAGTGGTGATGAAGGATCATGATGGTCACTGAGTCAAGAGCCTTTGGAAGTAAACAGGAGTCCAGCCGGTCTTATTGGCCACCATCATCAGGGTGTCTGTAGGCTTTTCTATGGTGACAGCATGATATACGGTTCCCCCGCCAAGATTATTAGCTCCCCTCTGGGTACAGTAAGTACTGCAAGCAGTAGTCTACTCTTTTGGGACACACTCTTGTTGTTTTATGAGAGAAACTCCAGGTCAAGTGATGGTCACACGGGTCGTCATGGTGCCCCGTTGCCCCCGGTTATCTCTCTGGAGGTTGGAGTTGGAGGGCCTCCTCAATCGAGGTCAGTGTGCCCACGGAGCAAACCCTGCAACTTCAGGGCATGGTTGGGGGTTAGGATCACCACGTGGGGTCCGTTTCCCTTAGAAGGGAGGTGGCCTTTTGGGCTGCTGATTTCCAGGTTTTCAGATACCACCAGTATCTTGGCCAGATGTGGCGGTGGGCCAAGCCCCTTGGTGACCATAGCTTATCCTACCTGGATGGCATTCTTGCATTGTTCCATTTCAAGTGGTCCCAGTTTTTGCACTAATACTCCAATGGCGATTCACCTTTCACCAGGAATGTAAAGGTCAAAGGGTTTAGCTAAATTAGGGAGTTCCAGGGCAAGGGTCTGAATTGACTGCTCTTTCCATTCTTGAAAGGCCACTTCTGGATTCTATTCAAAAGGATCATCATCTTTTCCTTTCAGTGTTTCATATAGAGGCCCAGCTAGTAGACTGTAGTTAGGGATCCAGAGGCAGGAAACCCTGGCTTCCCCAGGAACCCCTAAGCTGTCTTCTAGTTTCAGAAAGGGGTAAGGCTGTAAATTGTTTCTTCCCTTTCCTGGGATGGGCTTCTCCGACCTTCTGTGAGAATGAAGCCCAGGCAGGTCACCGTAGTCTGTGATACTTGAGCTTTTTCGTGGACAACTTCTATCCTTTATTGGCTTGGTAGTTCTGAGGCCTCCTTAGTAGGGCTGGCGATCAGAATGTCGTCTGAATATTGAAGGAGTGTTTCCTTTTCCAGAGGTAGAACTTTTAGGTCTTTAGCTGAGCTTTCCCCAAAGATGGTGTGGGAATTTTTGAACCCTTGGGGCAAGACAGCCTGGAAGTATTGTTTTAGTTGTATGTTGAGTCCTGTCACTCACAAGCCAAAATTTCTTGTGACTCTGGGACTAATGGAATACAAAAGAAGGCATCAGTGAAGACTAATACAGAATACCAAGTCCTGGTGGTTGGTAGAATGACCAGCAGGGTGTAGGATTTAGGAACTACTGGAGGTATATCCTCAGTGGCTTCACTGACTGTCCTGACATCCTTTACCAGGACTCCAGCAGCCCATGGGGCTCTCGAGGTCAGGCCAATCCCAGGATATGGAGCTCACCTGGGCAGGTACCCTACCCCCACCCCAGCCCACGGGGCTCTCGTGTTCAGGCCCCTCCCAGGATATGGGATTCCCTGGGCAGGTCCTCTGCAGTCCATGGGGCTCCCGTGGTCAGGCCCCTCCCAGGATACAGAGCTACCCTTGCAGGTACCTTGGCAGGGCTGGGCACACAGGAACCGTGCACATAGCCCTCATTGCAGAGCACTCCCAGCTCACCTGTCGCTCAGATCTGACACAGAGCACCTCAGAGCAGGACTTGAACTAACAAACAGCAGCTCTGACAGGTCTGTGACCCTGGGCATCACTCTGTGCGGCCTCCTCCACCTGGTCTTCCAGAGACTTCCACTGCACCCGGGGCACCAGGCCTCTGTCTCCAACCACCACCCACCCCTCCTCTCCCTGACTCCTGGGTTCCTCTCATTAGGAGAGGGTTTTCTTGAAGTTGTCTCCCACTCATGGGCCAGATAATATAATTAGAAAACAAGCCAGAGCTGCAGCCCCTTGTCTATCCTGACTCTCAGGAGCCCACACCTGTTCCTTGGACCTGGCCAATTCAGCAAGTTCCATTTTCAGCAACTGTGAGCCCCTGAGGGGTGATTATTGGCTGGCTTGGGAAGCCTGACCATGCCGGCCAGCCCTCCCCAGGTGTGCCTGGGTTGAGATCAATATAAACACCGCTCCAGGCAGCAAGAGCCCCTGCAGCTGTGCCTGACGCCATTTTCTCTGCCCTGTCAGCAGTCTCGGGGCTGGGCTGGTGGGAGGGAGTGAGAGGCCACGGCTTTGTGGGTGTCCCAGTGTGAGTGGGGCTCTACTGGACTTTCTGCAGCAGTTGCCAAGATGCTACCTGCTAAAGAAGAGGATGTGTCACCCACACCTGCCGCTGGAATTTCTCCCTGGGCACAGGTGAGGAAGGAAGAAAGCAGTGGGGGCCGGGACAGCAGGGGTATCTCAGGCAGGGAAATGGAGAGCTTCCAGAAGAGCACCCAGGGCCAGGACCATCCTGGCTGGCCTGCAGGCACCAAGTCGGCTGGCATGCTGTCCCTCATGTGGCTCCATGGCCCTTCCTCTAGGTTTTCAAGTCCTTGTACATATTCAGGTGTTTAGCCTTGGAAGGGTGGGAACATTTCAGCAGCAGCTGGCCTGGGGCTCGGCCCACGTTTACTCACAGATACCTCGGCACGGTCCCCCAGCTTTGCAGTGAGGACGCTTGTTGCGAGGAGCATGCTGGCTGAATGGGAGATGATTCCCCACCACTGACCAACTTCAGAATTGTTTGCAATTGGAGCAAGTGCCCTGAAACGGTTTTCCTCTGTGTAACTGGTGGGTTCTGTTCTTTTTTATCTTTTTTTCGTTTTTGGTTCAAGGTAGATTTTATTCCTCTTTTGTGTATTTACAGATATAAGCATGGAAATAATTTATTCATATAAATACATGTATGTGAAGGGAAGAATATTTTTCTGTTTTACTTTTTTTAATTTTATTTTTTTATTTTGAATTTAATTTTATATTTTTATACAGCAGGTTGTTTTTGGTTATCTACTTTATACATATAAATGTATACATACCAATCCCAATATCTCAACTCCTCCCACCACCATCCCCAACAGCTTTCCCCCCTTGTTGTCCATACGTTTGTTGTATACATGTATTGCTCTATTTCTGCCTTGCAAAACGGTTCATCTGTACAATTTTTCTAGGTTCCACATATATGCATTAATATACAAGATTTGTTTTTCTCTTTCTGACTTACTTCACTCTGTATGACAGTCTCTAGATCCATCAACGTCTCTACAAATGTCCCAATTTCATTCCTTTTTATGGCTTAGTAATATTCCATTTTATATATGTACCACATCTTTATGCATTCGTCTGTCTGTGGGCATTTAGGTTGCTTCCATTTCCTGGATAGTGTAAATAGTGATGCAATGAACATTGTGGTGAATGTCTCTTTTTGATTTATGGTTTTGTCTGGGTATATGCCCAGTAGAGGGATTGCTGTATCATATGGTAATTCTATTCTTAGTTTTATAAGAAACTCCATAATGTTCTCCACAGTGACTGTATCAATTTACGTTCCCAACAATAGTGGAAGAGGATTCCTTATCTCCACACCGTTTCCAGCATTTGTTGTTTGTAGATTTTCTGATGATGCCCATTCTAATAGGTGTGAGGTGATACACCATGGATGAGTCTATTTCGTTGAGCAAAGAGTAGGTCTTGTTTATTACGTATTTGGCTTATGGAATGGTATGTGTGCTAATTTCAATCTGTTTTTATACAGCAGCCCAACTCAACTTTCCCCTTAAGCAAGCATAAGGTTTTTATCTAAATGTGAGACTCTGTTCGGTTTTGTAATTCAGTTTATGTGTAGCCAAGTTTACACTCCCTCTATTAGTGATATCTTATGATAATTATCTTTCTTTGTGTGATATATTTCTCTTAGAATCATCATAATTAAATCCACTCAATTTGCTGCTACAGGCCTGATGACATTGATTTCACTGCTGAGTGATATTCCGTTGTACGTAAGTAGCACAACTTCTTTATCCATTTTTTTCTTTCTGGGATATTTAATTTGTACTGGACTCGAGGTTCTTGTAAACACAGCAGCCCTAAATTTTGTGTTGGCTGTGTCTTGTTGATTTTAATTTTCCTAAGCTATAGGGCCAAAAGTGGAAGTGCCCTAGGCTCTGTAGCTTTGTTTTTTAGATGTTTCAGGATACACCATGAACATCTCCAGAGTGTCTGTTGGCAATTTACATCCCGCCCATCAGCATAACACGGCTCCCTGTTCTCCATGGCCTGTCCTGTGTTTCTGGTTTTTACACTTTATTCAGATGGCCTTTTTGACGAATGGGAAATGTGACTTCATTGTAGTGTGGATTTCCATTGCTGGAGTGCTTGGTTGGCCAAAATGTTCATATGCGTTTTTTCCTGAATATATTCAGGAAAAATGTATACGCACTTTTTGTCCATGTGCATCACTGTCAAAGATCTGCCGCTTTTCATATGCTTTAAATGCAATTCCAATCTACCTCTTGAAATATGATTCCTGCAATTCTGCCTCGTTTTCAAGTCCTCTTTGCAGACTTACTTCGATATATTTTTGCCAATAGCTGTCATTTATCTCTGCAGGTTTGTGAATTACAGTGCCCCTGAGCTCCTTTCTTAACTCGCTTCCTTGTAAGCTGGCCACAAAACTGCAGGTTTGCTTCAGGCCATAATCAGGGTCCAGCACGGCACTCTGAGCCTTTGGTTAATTCCTCTTCCTGGTGGGAAATTAGAGTTAAATGTGCCCCTCCAGATACCTGCCTCACTCCCAGCCACATGGTGATGTATGTCCTCAGGTTTGAGGCCATATGTGATGGGTTCCTCATCTTTTGATGATGTGGCCCCACTGGTGTGTGGACACTCCTGCCTGGTTCCCATCCCCTTGGTGATGTGGGCCCTCTGGTGAGACTCTGATCCTGGTTGGGTTCCTCACACATCCGTGAGGTGAGCCCTCTTCTCTGAGGTCACTCCTGCCTGGCTGGCACAACCCGCCTTGTTGACTTCGGCACCCTGGTGGCAGTTGGAGCCTGCTGGGAGCCTCCTTCCCGCGGTGATGAGGCCCTCTGGTGTCAGACCCTAATGGCGGGGTTCCCACATTTTCTGATACGTGCTAAGTGGTACGAGGGCACTCCTGCCAGGTTCCCATCCTCATGAGCGTGTGGGCCTTCTGTTCTGAGGTCCTAACGGCTGGGTTGCTCACACTTTCATGATGTGGGCCCTCTGCTGTGAGGTCAATCCTGCCTGGCTGGCGCACGTCGCCTTGGCGATGTGGACCCTCTGGTGGCAGTTGGAGTGTGCTGGGGCCTCCTCCCCTCAGTGATGAGGGCCTTCTGGTGTCAGGCCCTAAGTGCTGGGCTCCACACATTTTCTGATGTGTGCCCAGTGGTGCGAGTCACTCCTGCCAGGTTCCCATCCCCATGGGCATGTGGGACTTCTGTTCTGTGGTCCCAACTGCTGGGTTGCTCACAGTTTCATGATGTGGGCCCTTTGCTGTGTGTTCACTCTGGCCTGTATCCCATAGTGTCAGTGCTCTGGGCCTCCAGCTTGGAGTTTCCAACTTCTCGATTCCTCACCTTTTTTATTCTATGGGCCCTCGGTTGTGCGTCTCCTCCTGCATGCCTCACTCCCAGCCCCTTCGTGATGTGTGTCCCCTTGTTTGAGGCCACATGTGCTGTGTTCCTCACCTTTCTATAATGTGGCCACACTGGTGTGAGGACACTCTTGCCTGGTTCCCATTCCCTTGGTGATGTTGGCCCCACTGCTGTTAGGACAGTCTTGCCTGGTTCCCATCACCTTGGTGATGTTGGCCCTCTGGTGAGAGTCTGATCCTGGTTAGGTTCCTCACCCTTCTGTGAGGTGGGCCCTCTGCTCTGAGCTCACTCCTGCCTGGCTGGCACACCCCGCCTTGGCAATGTCGGCCATATGGTGGCAGTTGGAGCCTGCTGGGAGCCTCCTCCCCTCAGTGATGAGGGCCCTCTGGCCTCAGGCCCTAACTGCTGGGTTCCCACATTTTCTGATTCGTGCTAAGTGGTGCAAGGACACTCCTGCCAGGTTCCCATCCCCATGGGGATGTGAGCCTTCTGCTCTGAGGTCCCAACGGCTGTGTTGCTCACAGTTTCATGATGAGGGCCCTCTGGTGTGAGTTCACTCCTGCCTAGATCCCATAGCCTCGCTGCTCCTGGCTGCCTGCCGGAGGTTCCAACTGTGGGATTCCTCACCTTTTTTATTCTATGGTCCCTCTGTTTTGAGGATCCTCTGGCCTGCCTCACTCCCAGCCCCTTGGTGATGTGTGTCCTCATGTTTGAGGCCACGTGTGCTGGGTCCCTCAAATTATGGTGATGTAGCCCCACTGGTGTGACGACACTCCTGCCTGGTTCCCATTCCCTTGGTGATGTTGGCCCTCTGGTGACAGTCTGATCCTTGTTGGGTTCCTCACACTTCTGTGAGGTGGGCTTTCTGCTCTGAGGTCACTCCTGCCTGGTTGGCACACCCCGCCTTGGTGACATCGGCCTTATGGTGGCAGTTAGAGCCTGCTGGGAGCCTCCTCCCCTCGGTGATGAGGGTCCTCTGGCCTCAGGTCCTAACTGCTGGGTTCCCACATTTTCTGATTTGTGGAAGTGGGCCGAGGACACTCCTGTCAGGTTCCCATCCCCATAGGGATGTGGGCCTTCTGCTCTGAGGTCCCATCCGCTGGGTTGCTCACAGTTTCATGATGTGGGACCTCTGCTGTGAGTTTGCTGTGGCCTGGATCCCATAGACTCTGTGCTCTGGGCGGCCTACTGGCCGGTTCCAACTGCTGGATTCCTCACAACTTTTATTCTGTGGGCTCTGTTTTGTGAGGATACTCCTGCTTGCCTCACTCCTAGCCCCTTGGAGATGTGGGTCCCCTGTTTTAGGCCACATGTTCTGGGTTCCTCACCTTTCTATAATGTGGCCACACTGGTGTGAGGACCCTCCTGCCTGGTTCCGATCCCCTTGGTGATGTGGGCCCTCTGGTGAGAGTCTTATCCTGGCTGGTTTCCTCACCCTTCTGTGAGGTAGGCCCTCTGCGGTGAGGTCACTCCTGCCTGGCTGGCACACATCACCTTGGTGACGTGGGCCCTCAGTTGGGAGTTGGTGTCTGCTGCGAGTCTCCGTCCCTCGGTAATGAGGGCCCTCTTGCGTCAGACCCTAACTCCTGGGCTCCCAAAATTTGCAGATGTGCGACCTGTGGTGCGAGTACACTCCTGTCAGGTTCCCAACCCCATGGGAATTTGGGCCTTCTGCTCTGAGGTCCCAACGGCTGGGGTGCTCACAGTTTCATGATGAGGGCCCTCTGATGTGCGTTCATTCCGGCCTAGATCCCATAGGCTTGCTGCTCCTGGGCGCCTGCTGGGAGGTTCCAACTGCGGGATTCCTCACCTTTTTTATTCTATGGGCCCTCTGTTTTGAGGCTCCTCCTGCCTGCCTCAATCCCAGCCCCGTTGTGATGTGTGTCCTCTGGTGTGAGGCCACGTGTGCTGGGTCCCTCACCTTTCGATGATGTGGCCCCAATGGTGTGAGGACACTCGTGCCTGTTTCCCAGCCCCTTGGTGATGTGGTCCCTCTGGTGAGAGTCTGATCCTGGCTGGGTTCCTTACCATTCTGTGAGGTGGGCCCTGTGCTCTGAGGTAACTCCTGCCTGGCTTGCTCCCATTGCCTTGGTGACGTCGGCCCTCTGGTGGCAGTTGGATCCTTTTGGAGACTCCTGTCCTCGGTGATGAGGTCCCTCTGGCGTCAGGCTCTAACTGCTGGGCTCCCCAGGTTTTCTGATGTGAGCCCAGTGATGCCAGGACACTCGTGAAATGTTCCCATCCCCATGGTGATATGGGCCTTCTGCTCTGAGGTTCCAACGACTGGGTTGCTCACAGTTTCCTGATGTTAGCTCTCTGGTGTTAGTTCACTCATTCCTAGATCCCATAGCCTCTGTACTCTGGGCCGCCTGCTGGGAAGTTCCAACTGCTGGGTTCCTCACCTTTTTTATTCTTTGGGCCCTGTGTTGGGAGGCTCCTCCTGCCTGTGTCACTCCCAGCCCCTTGGTGATGTAGGTCCTCTGGTTTGTGGCCACATGTGCCAGTTTCCTCATCTTTTAGTGATGTGGCCCCACTGGTGTGAGGACACTCGTGCCTGGTTCCCATCCCCTTGGTGATATGGGCCCTCTGGTGAGAGTCTGATCCTGGTTGGGTTCCTCACACTTCTTTGAGGTGGGCCGTCTGCTGTGAGGTCACTCCTGCCTGGCTGGCAAACCCCGCCTTGGCGACATGGGCCTTCTTGTGGTAGTTAGAACATGCTGGGAGCCTCCTCCCCTCAGTGATGAGGGCCCTCTGGCGTCAGGCCCTAACTGCTGGGTACCCACATTTTCTGATATGTGCTAAGTGGTGCGAGGACACTCCTGCCATGCTCCCAACACCTTGGGGATGTGGACCTTCTGCCCTGAGGTCCAAATGGCTGGGTTGCTCGCAGTTTCATGATGTGGACCCTCTGCTGTGAGTTTACTGTGGCCTGAATCGCATAGACTTGGTGCTCTTCGCCGCCTGCTGGGAGGTTCCCATTGCTGGATTCCTCAGCTTTTTTATTCTATGGGCCCTGTGTTGTGAGGCTACTCCTGCCTGCCTCATTCCGAGCCCCTTGGAGATGTGGGTCTTCTGGTTTAGGCCACATGTGCTGGGTTCCTCACCTTTCTATGATGTGGCCACACTGGTGTGAAGACTCTCCTGCCTGGTTCTGATCACCTTGGTGATGTGGGCCCTCTGGTGAGAGTCTTATCCTGGCTGTGTTCCTCACCCTTCTGTGAGGTAGGCCCTCTGCGGTGAGGTCACTCCTACCTGGCTGTCACACGTCACCTTGGCGACGTGGGACCTCAGTTGGGTGTTGGTGCCTGATTGGAGTCTCCTCCCCTTGGTAATGAGGGCCCTCTGGCGTCAGGCCCTAACTCCTGGGTTCCCTAAATTCTCTGATGTGTGCCCTGTGGTGCGAGTACACTTCTGACAGGTTCCCAACCCCATGGGAATGTGGGCCTTCTGCTCTGAGATCCCAACGCCTAGGTTGCTCACAGTTTCATGATGACGGCCCTCTGGTGTGAGATCACTCCGGCCTGGATCCCATAGTCTCGCTGCTCCTGGCCGCCTGCTGGGAGGTTCCAACTGCGGGATTCTTCACCTCTTTAATTCTATGGTCCCTCTGTTTTGAGGCTCCTCCTGCCTGCCTCAATCCCAGCTCCCTTGTGATGTGTGTCCTCTGGTTTGAGGCCACGTGTGCTGGGTCCCTCACTTTTCGGTGATGTGGCCCCACTAGTGTGAGGACACTCCTGCCTGGTTCCCATTCCCTTGGTGATGTGGGCCCTCTGGTGAGAATCTGATCCTCTTTGGTTCTTCACACTTCTGTGAGGTTGACCCTCTGCTCTGAGGTCACTCCTGCCTGGTTGTCGCACTCCGCATTGGCGACGTCGCCCCTCTGGTAGCAGTCAGAGCTGGCTGGGAGCCACCGCCCCTCGGTGATGAGGGCCCTCTGGCATCAGGCACTAATTGCTGGGCTCCCCACATTTTTTCATGTGTGCCCACTCTTGCGATGACACTCCTGCTTGTTTCCCTTCCCCATGGGGATGTGGGCCTTCTGCTCTGAGGTCACAACGGCTGGGTTGCTTACAGAATCACAATGAGGGCCCTCTGTTGTGAGTTCATGCTGGCCTGGATCTCATAGCCTCAGTGCTCTGGGCCGCCTGCTAGGAAGATCCAACTGCTGGTTTCCACACCTTTTGTATACAATGGGACATGTGTTGTCAGGTTAATCCTGCCTGCCTCACTCCGAAACCCATGGTGATGTGGGTCCTCTGGTTTGAGGCCACATGTGCTGGGTACCTCAACTTTTGATGATGTGGCCCCACGGGTGTGAGGACACTCCTGCCTGGTTCCCATCACCTTGGTGATGTGGGCCCTCTGGGGAGAGTCTGATCCTGGCTGGGTTCCCTACCATTCTGTGAGGTGGGCCCTCTGATGTCAGGTCACTCCTGCCTGGCTAGCTCACATCGCCTTGGCGACGTGGGCCCTCTGTTGGCCACTGGAGCATGCTGGGAGCCTCCTACTCCCGTGAATGATGGCCCTGGAAAAAATGCATATGCCCTTTTTGGCCAAGTGCTTCATTGACGAGGTTCTGCCACTTCTCTTATGCTTTCAGAGCAATTCACGTCTACCTCCTGAAATCGGATTCCAGCAATTCTGCCCCATTTTCAAGTCCTCTTCGCAGCCTTAATTCAATATATTTTTGTACGATTTCTGTCATTTATAAGTCTGCAGGTATGTGAATGACAGTGCCCCTGAGCTCCTTTCCTCAACTCGCTTTCTTGTGAGCTGGCCACAAAACCGCAGGATTGCTTCAGGCCCTAATCTTGTTCCAGCACGGCATGCTGAGCCTTTGGTTAATTCCTTTTCCTGTTGGGAAATGAGTGTTAAAATTGCCCGTGCATACTGGGCATATACCCTGAGAAACCAAAATTCAAAAAGAGGCATGTACCAAAATGTTCATTGCAGCTCTATTTACAATAGCCCGGAGATGGAAAGAACCTAAGCGCCCATCATCGGACGAATGGATAAAGAAGATGTGGCACATATACACAATGGAATATTACTCAGCCTTAAAAAGAAATGAAACTGAGTTATTTGTAATGAGATGGATAGACCTAGAGTCTGTCATACAGAGTGAAGTAAGTCAGAAAGAAAAAGACAAATAGCGTATGCTAACACATATATATGGAATTTAAAGGAAAAAAATGTCATGAAGAACCTAGGGATAAGACAGGAATAGAGGCGCAGACCTACTGGAGAACGGAATTGAGGATATGGGGAGGGGGAATGGTGAGTTTTGACAGGGCGAGAGAGAGTCATGGACATATACACACTAACAAATGTAGTAAGGTAGATAGCAAGGGGGAAGCAGCCGCAAGGCACAGGGATATTAGCTCGGGGCGTTGGGACAGCCTGGAGGGGTGGAAGGGGGAGAGAGGGAGGGAGGGAGACACAAGAGGGAAGACACAGGGAGCATATGTATATGTATAGCTGATTCACTTTGTTATAAAGCAAAAACTAACACACCATTGTAAAGCAATTATACCCCAATAAAGATGTTAAAAAAAATATTTGCCCGTGCACACACCTACAGATAGTCTCCCATTGGTTCTCCTTATTCCTGTTCATCTTGCGCAGAAATTGCAAACAGTGCCAAACAGGAGGTTAAAGGCACGGACTCTCCAAATGGGGAGAGTGTAACAAAAGGGTCTGGAATGGTGAACCTGAGTACCAGGGGACGAAAACAGACATGCATGTAAAAAGGTTTCCCAGTCACACGGTGGAGCATACTCTGGGTTTCCCATGCAAATTTTAGCAGAAGGAAGAATCCCTTGAACCTGGAGAGTTGGGAACCATGGAATGGGTACCAGGCAGTATGACATCAAAGGGTCTGCATTTGCTCACTGAACCTCACCAATGCTATCAGCCCAAAGGGTCAAGCCTTACCTCTCACCCAGCTCTGGGTGTAGATGTGGTAAACCAGGTTGCATCACATGCCCTGTGTGAGTTATTTAAGAATTGCTCTCTATTTCACTGTCATTGTGTTTTGTTTTTGAAATTTTTTTTGACACTGGGATTTATCGGATTTTCACTGCTGCGTTAATGCCGCTGTACACACTCTTGATTCTCTTACGGAGACATAAATATCCACGGGTTTTAAGATTCTTCCTAGTCAGGTATATTCCTAGGCGTTGAATATGTGGTGTTGAGTCCATTTCGTTGAGCAAGGAGTAGGTCTTGTCTATTACATATTTGGCTTATGGAACGGTATCTGTGCTAATTTCAGTCTCTGGTTTTATGCAGCACTCCAACGCACCTTTCTCCATAAGAAAGCACAAGTTGGTTTTCTAAATTTGAGACTGTTCTGTTTTGTAATTCAGTTCATGTGTAGTCAAGTTTACATACTGTGTATTAGTGATATTTTATGATGTTTCTTTTTATGTGTGACTTATTTCACGTAGAATCACCATACCTGTATCCACTCACTATGCCACTACGGGCCTGATGACACAGATTTCATTGCTGAGTGATATTCCATTGTACGTACGTACCACAACTTCTTTATCCATTGTTTGCTCTCTGAGATATTTACCTGGTACTGTAAACGAGGTTCTTGTGAACAGAGAGGTCCCAAACTTTGAGGTGGCTGGGTGTTTTTGATTTTAATTTCCCTAAGCTGTAGGACCATAAGTGGAAGTGCCATAGGCTGTGTTGCTTTGTTTCTTACGTGTTTCAGGAAACACATAACACTTCTCCAGAATGGCTGTCGGCAATTTACATCATATGCATCAGCATAATAAGGATCCCTGTTTTCCATTGCCTGTCCTCCGTTTCTGGATTTTACAATTTTTTTAAATGGCCCTTTTGCCCTGGGTGGCACTGAGATTTCATTGTAGTGCAGGTTTATTTACAAGGTTTCTGGTTGGCCAAAAAGTGCGTATGCGTTTTTTCCTGAATATATTTAGGGAAAAAAGCATCCGCACTTTTTGGACAAGTGCATCATTATCGACGTTCTGCCTCTTTTCCTATTCTTTAAGAGCAATTCCAGTTTAACCCTTCAATCGTTTTCCTGAATTTCTGCCCCGCTTTCAAGTCCCCTTTGCAGGCTTACTTCAATATATTTTTGGAGGATAGCTGTCATTTATAACTCTGCAGGTTTGTGAATTACAGTGCCCCTGAGCTCCTTTCTTCAACTCGCTTTCTTGTCAGCTGGGCACAAAACCGCAGGATTGCTTCAGGAACTAATCTCTTTCCAGCAGGGCACGCTGAGCATTTGGTTAATTCCTCTTCCTGGTGGGAAATGAGCATTACATTTGCCCGTGCAGACACCTACAGCTAGTCTCTCATTGGTTCTCCCTATTCCTGTTCATCTTGCACAGAAATTGCAAGCTGTGCCAAACAGGAGGTTAAAGGCACTGACTCTCCAAGCGGGGAGAGTGTTAGTAAAGCATCTGGAATGGTGAACCCGAGGACCAGGATACGAAAACTGAGATGCATTTTAAATCATTTCCCAATCACACGGTGGATGATACTCTGGGTTTCCCATGCATGTTTTAGCTGGAGGAAGAATGCCTTGAACCTGGAGAGTTGGGACCCATGGAATGGGTACCATGCAGTATGACTTCAAAGGGTCTGCATTTGCTCACCAAAACTCACCAATGCTATCAGCCTGAAGTGTCCAGCCTTATGTCTCAACCAGCTGTGGGTGTAGATGTGGTCAATCCCGGTTGCATCACATGCCCTGAGTGAATTGTTTAAGAATTGCTCTCTATTTCACTGTCTTTTTGTTTTGTTTTTGAAATTTATTTTGATAATGGGATTTATCGGATTTTCACTGCTGCGTTTATGCCGCTGTACACACGCTTGATTCTCTTACGGAGACATATAAATCCATGGGTTTTAAGATTCTTCCTAGTCAGGTATATTCCTAGGCGTTGAATATGTGGTGTTGAGTCCATTTCGTTGAGCAAGGAGTAGGTCTTGTCTATTACATATTTGGCTTATGGAAAGTTATCTGTGCTAATTTCAGTCTCTGGTTTTATGCAGCATCCCAACGCACATTTCCCCATAAGCAAGCACTAGTTGGTTTTCAAAATTTGAGACCCTGTTCTGTTTTGTAATTCAGTTCATGTGTAGTTAAATTTACATTCCGTGTATTAGTGAAATCTTATGATGTTTCTTTTTCTGTGTGATATAGTTCACGTAGAATCACCGTACCTGCATCCACTCACTATGCCGCTATGGGCCTGATGACACACATTTCATTGCTGAGTGATATTGCATTGCACGTACGTGCCACAACTTCTTTATCCATTTTTTGCTTTCTGGGTTATTTACCTGGTACTGTAGACGAGCTTCTTGTGAACACAGCCGTCCCAAACATTGGTGTGGCTGTCTGTTTTTGATTTTAATTTCCCTAAGCTATAGGACCATAAGTGCAAGTGCCATAGGCTGTGTTGCTTTGTTTCTTACGTGTTTCAGGAAACACCATACACTTCTCCAGGGTGGCTGTTGGCAATTTACATCCTGCCAATCAGCAAAACAAGGCTCCCTCTTCTCCATATCCTGTCCTACCTTTCTAGATTTTACACTTTTTTCAGATGGCCCTTTTGCCAGGGGGGCAGTGAGACTTCATTGTAGTGCAGATTTCCTTTACAGGCTTGCTTGGTTGGCCAAAAAGGGCGTATGCGTTTTTTCCTGAATATATTCAGGAAAAAACGCATACGCCCTTTTTGGCCAAGTGCATCATTGTCGACCTTGTGCCTCTTTTCCTATGCTTTCAGGGCAATTCCAGTCTACACCCTGCAATCGTTTTCTGAAATTCAGCCCCGCTTTCAAGTCCCCTTCGCAGGCTTACTTCAATATATTTTTGGAGGATAGCTGTCATTTATAACTCTGCAGGTTTGTGAAGTACAGTTCCCCTGAGCTCCTTTCTTCAACTCGCTTTTTTGTGAGCTGAGCAAAAAACCGCAGGATTGCTTCAGGCCCTAATCTGTTTCCAGCAGGGCACACTGAGCCTTTGTTTAATTCCTCTTCCTGGTGGGCAATGAGCGTTACATTTGCCCGTGCAGACACCTACAGCTAGTCTCTCATTGGTTCTCCCTATTCCTGTTTATCTTGCACAGAAATTGCAAGCTGTGCGAAACAGGAGGTTAAAGGCACTGACTCTCCAAGCGTGGAGAGTGTTAGTAAAGCATCTGGAATGGTGAACCCGAGGACAAGGAAACGAAAACTGAGATGCATTTTAAATCATTTCCCAATCACACGGTGGACGATACTCTGGGTTTCCCATGCATGTTTTAGCTGGAGGAAGAATCCCTTGAACCTGGAGAGTTGGGACCCATGGAATGGGTACCATGCAGTATGACTTCAAAGGGTCTGCATTTGCTCACTGAAACTCACCAATGCTGTCAGCCTGAAGTGTCCAGCCTTATGTGTCAACCAGCTCTGGGTGTAGATGTGTTAAATCCCGGTTGCATCACATGCCCTGAGTGAATTATTTAAGAATTGCTCTCTATTTCACTGTCTTTGTGTTTTGTTTTCGAAATTTATTTTGATAATGGGATTTATCGGATTTTCACTGCTGCGTTTCGGCCGCTGTACACACGCTTGATTCTCTTACGGAGACATATATATCCATGGGTTTTAAGATTCTTCCTAGTCAGGTATATTCCTAGGCGTTGAATATGTGGTGTTGGGTCCATTTCGTTGAGCAAGGAGTAGGTCTTGTCTATTACATATTTGGCTTATGGAAAGTTATCTGTGCTAATTTCAGTCTCTGGTTTTATGCAGCACCCCAAGGCACCTTTCCCCATAAGCAAGCACTAGTTGGTTTTCTAAATTTGAGACCCTGTTCTGTTTTGTAATTCAGTTCATGTGTAGTCAAGTTTACATTCCGTGTATTAGTGATATCTTATGATGTTTCTTTTTCTGTGTGACGTAGTTCACGTAGAATCACCGTACATGCATCCACTCACTATGCCGCTACGGGCCTGATGACACAGATTTCATTGCTGAGTGATATTGCATTGCACGTACGTGCCACAACTTCTTTATCCATTTTTTGCTTTCTGGGATATTTACCTGATACTGTAGACGAGCTTCTTGTGAACACAGCCGTCCCAAATATTGGGGTGGCTGTCTGTTTTTGATTTTAATTTCCGTAAGCTATAGGACCATAAGTGGAAGTGCCATAGGCTGTGTTGCTTTGTTTCTTACGTGTTTCAGGAAACACCATACACTTCTCCAGGGTGGCTGCTGGCAATTTACATCCTGCCAATCAGCATAACAAGGCTCCCTGTTCTCCATATCCTGTCCTACCTTTCTGGATTTTACACTTTTTTCAGATGGCCCTTTTGCCCGGGGGGGCAGTGAGATTTCATTGTAGTGCAGATTTCCTTTACAGGCTTGCTTGGTTGGCCAAAAAGGGCGTATGCGTTTTTTCCTGAATATATTCAGGAAAAAACGCATACGCACTTTTTGGCCAAGTGCATCATTGTCGACGTTCTGCCTCTTTTCCTATGCTTTCAGGGCAATTCCAGTCTACCCCCTGCAATCGTTTTCCTGAAATTCTGCCCCACTTTCAAGTCCCCTTCGCAGGCTTACTTCAATATATTTTTGGAGGATAGCTGTCATTTATAACTCTGCAGGTTTGTGAATTACAGTGCCCCTGAGCTCCTTTCTTCAACTCGCTTTCTTGTGAGCTGGGCAAAAAACCGCAGCATTGCTTCAGGCCCTAATTTGTTTCCGGCAGGGCACGTTGAGCCTTTGGTTAATTCCTCTTCCTGGTGGGCAATGAGCGTTACATTTGCCCGTGCAGACACCTACAGCTAGTCTCTCATTGGTTCTCCCTATTCCTGTTCATCTTGCACAGAAATTGCAAGCTGTGCCAAAGAGGAGGTTAAAGGCACTGACTCTCCATGCGGGGAAAGTGTTAGTAAAGCATCTGGAATGGTGAACCCGAGGACCAGGATACGAAAATTGAGATGCATTTTAAATCGTTTCCCAATCACACGGTAGACGATACTCTGTGTTACCCATGCATGTTTTAGCTGGAGGAAGAATGACTTGAACCTGAAGAGTTGGGACCCATGGAATGGGTACCATGCAGTATGACTTCAAAGGGTCTGCATTTGCTCACCGAAACTCACCAATGCTATCAGCCTGAAGTGTCCAGCCTTATGTCTCAACCAGCTCTGGGTGTAGATGTGGTCAATCCCGGTTGCATCACATGCCCTGAGTGAATTATTTAAGAATTGCTCTCTATTTCACTGTCTTTGTGTTTTGTTTTCGAAATTTATTTTGATAATGGGATTTATCGGATTTTCACTGCTGCGTTTCGGCCGCTGTACACACGCTTGATTCTCTTACGGAGACATATATTTCCATGGGTTTTAAGATTCTTCCTAGTCAGGTATATTCCTAGGCGTTGAATATGTGGTGTTGGGTCCATTTCGTTGAGCAAGGAGTAGGTCTTGTCTATTAAATATTTGGCTTATGGAAAGTAATCTGTGCTAATTTCAGCCTCTGGTTTTATGCAGCACCCCAAGCCACCTTTCCCCATAAGCAAGCACTAGTTGGTTTTCTAAATTTGACACCCTGTTCTGTTTTGTAATTCAGTTCATGTGTAGTCAAGTTTACATTCCGTGTATTAGTGATATCTTATGATGTTTCTTTTTCTGTGTGACGTAGTTCACGTAGAATCACCGTACCTGCATCCACTCACTATGCCGCTACGGGCCTCATGACGCAGATTTCATTGCTGAGTGATATTGCATTGTAAGTACGTGCCACAACTTCTTTATCCATTTTTTGCTTTCTGGGATATTTACCTGATACTGTAGACGAGCTTCTTGTGAACACAGCCGTCCCAAATATAGGGGTGGCTGTCTGTTTTTGATTTTAATTTCCGTAAGCTATAGGACCATAAGTGGAAGTGACATAGGCTGTGTTGATTTGTTTCTTACGTGTTTCAGGAAAGACCATACACTTCTCCAGGGTGGCTGCTGGCAATTTACATCCTGCCAATCAGCATAACAAGGCTCCCTGTTCTCCATATCCTGTCCTACCTTTCTGGATTTTACACTTTTTTCAGATGGCCCTTTTGCCCGGTGGGCAGTGAGACTTCATTGTAGTGCAGATTTCCTTTACAGGCTTGCTTGGTTGGCCAAAAACGGCGTATGCGTTTTTTCCTGAATATATTCAGGAAAAAACGCATACGCCCTTTTTGTCCAAGTGCATCAGTGTCAACGTTGTGCCTCTTTTCCTATGCTTTCAGGGCAATTCCAGTCTACCCCCTGCAATCGTTTTCCTGAAATTCTGCCCCGCTTTCAAGTCCCCTTCGCAGGCTTACTTCAATATACTTTTGGAGGATAGCTGTCATTTATAACTCTGCAGGTTTGTGAATTACAGTGCCCCTGAGCTCCTTTCTTCAACTCGCTTTCTTGTGAGCTGGACACAAAACCAAAGGATTGCTTCAGGCCCTAATCTCTTTTCAGCAGGGCACGCTGAGCCTTTGTTTAATTCCTCTTCCTGGTGGGCAATGTGCGTTATATTCGCCCGTGCAGACACCTACAGCTAGTCTCTCATTGGTTCTCCCTATTCCTGTTCATCTTGCACAGAAATTGCAAGCTGTGCCAAACAGGAGGTTAAAGGCACTGACTCTCCAAGCGGGGAGAGTGTTAGTAAAGCATCTGGAATGGTGAACCCGAGGACCAGGATACGAAAACTGAGATGCATTTTAAATGGTTTCCCAATCACACGGTGGACGATACTCTGGGTTTCCCATGCATCTTTTAGCTGGAGGAAGAATCCCTTGAACCTGGAGAGTTGGGACCCATGGAATGGGTACCATGCAGTATGACTTCAAAGGGTCTGCATTTGCTCACCGAAACTCACCAATGCTATCAGGCTGAAGTGTCCAGCCTTATGTCTCAACCAGCTCTGGGTGTACATGTGGTCAATCCCGGTTGCATCACATGCCCTGAGTGAATTATTTAAGAATTGCTCTCTATTTCACTGTCTTTGTGTTTTGTTTTCGAAATTTATTTTTATAATGGGATTTATCGGATTTTCACTGCTGCGTTTCGGCCGCTGTACACACGCTTGATTCTCTTACGGAGACATATATATCCATGGGTTTTAAGATTCTTCCTAGTCAGGTATATTCCTAGGCGTTGAATATGTGGTGTTGGGTCCATTTCGATGAGCAAGGAGTAGGTCTTGTCTATTACATATTTGGCTTATGGAAAGTTATCTGTGCTAATTTTAGTGTCTGGTTTTATGCATCACCCCAAGGCACCTTTCCCCATAAGCAAGCACTAGTTGGTTTTCTAAATTTGAGACCCTGTTCTGTTTTGTAATTCAGTTCATGTGTAGTCAAGTTTACATTCCGTGTATTAGTGATATCTTATGATGTTTCTTTTTCTGTGTGACGTAGTTCACGTAGAATCACCGTACATGCATCCACTCACTATGCCGCTACGGGCCTGATGACACAGATTTCATTGCTGAGTGATATTGCATTGCACGTACGTGCCACAACTTCTTTATCCATTTTTTGCTTTCTGGGATATTTACCTGATACTGTAGACGAGCTTCTTGTGAACACAGCCGTCCCAAATATTGGGGTGGCTGTCTGTTTTTGATTTTAATTTCCGTAAGCTATAGGACCATAAGTGGAAGTGCCATAGGCTGTGTTGCTTTGTTTCTTACGTGTTTCAGGAAACACCATAGACTTCTCCAGTGTGGCTGCTGGCAATTTACATCCTGCCAATCAGCATAACAAGGCTCCCTGTTCTCCATATCCTGTCCCACCTTTCTGGATTTTACACTTTTTTCAGATGGCCCTTTTGCCCGGGGGGCAGTGAGATTTCATTGTAGTGCAGATTTCCTTTACAGGCTTGCTTGGTTGGCCAAAAAGGGCGTATGCGTTTTTTCCTGAATATATTCAGGAAAAAACGCACACGCCCTTTTTGGCCAAGTGCATCATTGTCGACGTTGTGCCTCTTTTCCTATGCTTTCAGGGCAATTCTAGTGTACCCCCTGCAATCGTTTTCCTGAAATTCAGCCCCGCTTTCAAGTCCCCTTCGCAGGCTTACTTCAATATATTTTTGGAGGATAGCTGTCATTTATAACTCTGCAGGTTTGTGAAGTACAGTGCCCCTGAGCTCCTTTCTTCAGCTCGCTTTCTTGTGAGCTGGGCACAAAACCGCATGATTGCTTCAGGCCCTAATCTGTTTCCAGCAGGGCACACTGAGCCTTTGTTTAATTCCTCTTCCTGGTGGGCAATGAGCGTTACATTTCCCCGTGCAGACACCTACAGCTAGTCTCTCATTGGTTCTCCCTATTCCTGTTCATCTTGCACAGAAATTGCAAGCTGTGCCAAACAGGAGGTTAAAGGCACTGACTCTCCAAGCGGGGAGAGTGTTAGTAAAGCATCTGGAATGGTGAACCCGAGGACCGAGATACGAAAGCTGAGATGCATTTTAAATCGTTTCCCAATCACACGGTAGACGATACTCTGGGTTTCCCATGCATGTTTTAGCTGGAGGAAGAATGCCTTTAACCTGGAGAGTTGGGACCCATGGAATGGGTACCATGCAGTATGACTTCAAAGGGTCTGCATTTGCTCACCGAGACTCACCAATGCTATCAGCCTGAAGTGTCCAGCCTTATGTCTCAACCAGCTCTGGGTGTAGATGTGGTCAATCCTGGTTGCATCACATGCCCTGAGTGAATTATTTAAGAATTGCTCTCTATTTCACTGTCTTTGTGTTTTGTTTTCGAAATTTATTTTGATAATGGGATTTATCGGATTTTCACTGCTGCGTTTCGGCCGCTGTACACACGCTTGATTCTCTTACGGAGA
Source organism: Phocoena phocoena (assembly GCF_963924675.1). Classification (NCBI taxonomy): domain Eukaryota; kingdom Metazoa; phylum Chordata; class Mammalia; order Artiodactyla; family Phocoenidae; genus Phocoena; species Phocoena phocoena. The sequence continues at coordinate 23,444 of NW_027077558.1, forward strand.
CATATATATCCATGGGTTTTAAGATTCTTCCTAGTCAGGTATATTCCTAGGCGTTGAATATGTGGTGTTGGGTCCATTTCGTTGAGCAATGAGTAGGTCTTGTCTATTACATATTTGGCTTATGGAAAGTTATCTGTGCTAATTTCAGCCTCTGGTTTTATGCAGCACCCCAACGCACCTTTCCCCATAAGCAAGCACTAGTTGATTTTCTAAATTTGAGACCCTGTTCTTTTTTGTAATTCAGTTCATGTGTAGTCAAGTTTACATTCCGTGTATTAGTGATATCTTATGATGTTTCTTTTTCTGTGTGACGTAGTTCACATAGAATCACCGTACCTGCATCCACTCACTATGCCGCTACGGGCCTGATGACACAGATTTCATTGCTGAGTGATATTGCATTGTACGTACGTGCCACAACTTCTTTATCCATTTTTTGCTTTCTGGGATATTTACCTGATACTGTAGACGAGCTTCTTGTGAACACAGCCGTCCCAAATATTGGGGTGGCTGTCTGTTTTTGATTTTAATTTCCGTAAGCTATAGGACCATAAGTGGAAGTGCCATAGGCTGTTTTGCTTTGTTTCTTACGTGTTTCAGAAACACCATACACTTCTCCAGGGTGGCTGCTGGCAATTTACATCCCGCCAATTAGCATAACAAGGCTCCCTGTTCTCCATATCCTGTCCTACCTTTCTGGATTTTACACTTTTTTCAGATGGCCCTTTTGCCCGGGGGGCAGTGAGATTTCATTGTAGTGCAGATTTCCTTTACAGGCTTGCTTGGTTGGCCAAAAAGGGCGTATGCGTTTTTTCCTGAATATATTCAGGAAAAAACGCACACGCCCTTTTTGGCCAAGTGCATCATTGTCGACGTTGTGCCTCTATTCCTATGCTTTCAGGGCAATTCCAGTCTACCCTCTGCAATCGTTTTCCTGAAATTCAGCCCCGCTTTCAAGTCCCCTTCGCAGGCTTACTTCAATATATTTTTGGAGGATAGCTGTCATTTATAACTCTGCAGGTTTGTGAAGTACAGTGCCCCTGAGCTCCTTTCTTCAACTCGCTTTCTTGTGAGCTGGGCACAAAACCGCAGGATTGCTTCAGGCCCTAATCTGTTTCCAGCAGGGCACACTGAGCCTTTGTTTAATTCCTCTTCCTGGTGGGCAATGAGCATTACATTTGCCCGTGCAGACACCTACAGCTAGTCTCTCATTGGTTCTCCCTATTCCTGTTCATCTTGCACAGAAATGGCAAGCTGTGCCAAACAGGAGGTTAAAGGCACTGACTCTCCAAGTTGGGAGAGTGTTAGTAAAGCATCTGGAATGGTGAACCCGAGGACCAGGATACGAAAACTGAGATGCATTTTAAATCGTTTCCCAATCACACGGTGGACAATACTCTGGGTTTCCCATGCATGTTTTAGCTGGAGGAAGAATGCCTTGAACCTGGAGAGTTGGGACCCATGGAATGGGTACCATGCAGTATGACTTCAAAGGGTCTGCATTTGCTCACCGAAACTCACCAGTGCTATCAGCCTGAAGTGTCCAGCCTTATGTCTCAACCAGCTCTGGGTGTAGATGTGGTCAAAACCGGTTGCATCACATGCCCTGAGTGAATTATTTAAGAATTGCTCTCGATTTCACTGTCTTTGTGTTTTGTTTTCGAAATTTATTTTGATAATGGGATTTATCGGATTTTCACTGCTGCATTTCCGCCACTGTACACACGCTTGATTCTCTTACGGAGACATATATATCCATGGGTTTTAAGATTCTTCCTAGTCAGGTATATTCCTAGGCGTTGAAGATGTGGTGTTGAGTCCATTTCGTTGAGCAAGGAGTAGGTCTTGTCTATTACATATTTGGCTTATGGAATGTTATCTGTGCTAATTTCACTCTCTGGTTTTATGCAGCACCCCAACTCACCTTTCCCCATAAGCAAGCACTAGTTGGTTTTCTAAATTTGAGACCCTGTTCTGTTTTGTAATTCAGTTCATGTGTAGTCAAGTTTACATTCCGTGTATTAGTGATATCTTATGATGTTTCTTTTTCTGTGTGACGTAGTTCACGTAGAATCACCGTACCTGCATCCACTCACTATGCCGCTACGGGCCTGATGACACAGATTTCATTGCTGAGTGATATTGCATTGTACGTACGTGCCACAACTTCTTTATCCACTTTTTGCTTTCTGGGATATTTACCTGATACTGTAGACGAGCATCTTGTGAACACAGCCGTCCCAAATATTGGGGTGGCTGTCTGTTTTTGATTTTAATTTCCGTAAGCTATAGGACCATAAGTGGAAGTGCCATAGGCTGTGTTGCTTTGTTTCTTACGTGTTTCAGGAAACACCATACACTTCTCCAGGGTGGCTGCTGGCAATTTACATCCTGCCAATCAGCATAACAAGGCTCCCTATTCTCCATATCCTGTCCTATCTTTCTGGATTTTACACTTTTTTCAGATGGCCCTTTTGCCCGGGGGGGCAGTGAGATTTCATTGTAGTGCAGATTTCCTTTACAGGCTTGCTTGGTTGGCCAAAAAGGGCGTATGCGTTTTTCCTGAATATATTCAGGAAAAAACGCATACGCCCTTTTTGGCCAAGTGCATCATTGTCGACGTTGTGCCTCTTTTCCTATGCTTTCAGGGCAATTCCAGTCTACCCCCTGCAATCGTTTTCATGAAATTCAGCCCCGCTTTCAAGTCCCCTTCGCAGGCTTACTTCAATATATTTTTGGAGGATAGCTGTCATTTATAACTCTGCAGATTTGTGAATTACAGTGCCCCTGAGCTCCTTTCTTCAACTCACTTTCTTGTGAGCTGGGCACAAAACCGCAGGATTGCTTCAGGCCCTAATCTGTTTCCAGCAGGGCACACTGAGCCTTTGTTTAATTCCTCTTCCTGGTGGGCAATGAGCGTTACATTTGCCCGTGCAGACACCTACAGCTAGTCTCTCATTGGTTCTCCCTATTCCTGTTCATCTTGCACAGAAATTGCAAGCTGTGCCAAACAGGAGGTTAAAGGCACTGACTCTCCAAGCGGGGAGAGTGTTAGTAAAGCATCTGGAATGGTGAACCCGAGGACCAGGATACGAAAACTGAGATGCATTTTAAATCGTTTCCCAATCACACGGTGGACGATACTCTGGGTTTCCCATGCATGTTTTAGCTGAAAGAAGAATGCCTTGAACCTGGAGAGTTGGGACCCATGGATTGGGTACCATGCAGTATGACTTCAAAGGGTCTGCATTTGCTCACCGAAACTCACCAATGCTATCAGCCTGAAGTGTCCAGCCTTATGTCTCAACCAGCTCTGGGTGTAGATGTGGTCAATCCCGGTTGCATCACATGCCCTGAGTGAATTATTTAAGAATTGCTCTCTATTTCACTGTCTTTGTGTTTTGTTTTCGAAATTTATTTTGATAATGGGATTTTTCGGATTTTCACTGCTGCGTTTATGCCGCTGTACACACGCTTGATTCTCTTACGGAGACATCTAAATCCATGGGTTTTAAGATTCTTCCTAGTCAGGTATATTCCTAGGCGTTGAATATGTGGTGTTGAGTCCATTTCGTTGAGCAAGGAGTAGGTCTTGTCTATTACATATTTGGCTTATGGAATGTTATCTGTGCTAATTTCAGTCTCTGGTTTTATGCAGCACCCCAAGGCACCTTTCCCCATAAGCAAGCAATAGTTGGTTTTCTAAATTTGTGACCCTGTTCTGTTTTGTAATTCAGTTCATGTGTAGTCAAGTTTACATTCCGTGTATTAGTGATATCTTATGATGTTTCTTTTTCTGTGTGACGTAATTCACGTAGAATCACCGTACCTGCATCCACTCACTATGCCGCTACGGGCCTGATGACACAGATTTCATTGCTGAGTGATATTGCATTGCACGTACGTGCCACAACTTCTTTATCCATTTTTTGCTTTCTGGGATATTTACCTGGTACTGTAGACGAGCTTCTTGGGAACACAGCCGTCCCAAACTTTGGGGTGGCTCTCCTTTTTTGATTTTAATTTCCCTAAGCAATAGGACCATAATTGCAATTGCCATAGGCAGTGTTGCTTTATTTCTTACTTGTTTCAGGAAACACCATACACATCTCCAGGGTGGCTGTTCACAATTTACATCCTGCCAATCAGCATAACAAGGCTCCCTGTTCTCCATATCCTGTCCTACCTTTCTGGATTTTACACTTTTTTCAGATGGCCCTTTTGCCCGGGGGGGCAGTGAGATTTCATTGTAGTGCAGATTTCATTTACAGGCTTGCTTGGTTGGCCAAAAAGTGCGTATGCGTTTTTTCCTGAATATATTCAGGAAAAAACGCATACGCACTTTTTGGCCAAGTGCATCATTGTCGACGTTGTGCCTCTTTTCCTATGCTTTCAGGGCAATTCCAGTCTACCCCCTGCAATCGTTTTCCTGAAATTCAGCCCCGCTTTCAAGTCCCCTTCGCAGGCTTACTTCAATATATTTTTGTAGGATAGCTGTCATTTATAACTCTGCAGGTTTGTGAAGTACAGTGCCCCTGAGCTCCTTTCTTCAACTCGCTTTCTTGTGAGCTGGGCACAAAACCGCAGGATTGCTTCAGGCCCTAATCTGTTTCCAGCAGGGCACACTGAGCCTTTGTTTAATTCCTCTTCCTTGTGGGCAATGAGCGTTACATTTGCCCGTGCAGACACCTACAGCTAGTCTCTCATTGGTTCTCCCTATTCCTGTTCATCTTGCACAGAAATTGCAAGCTGTGCGAAACAGGAGGTTAAAGGCACTGACTCCACAAGAGGGGAGAGTGTTAGTAAAGCATCTGGAATGGTGAACCCGAGGACAAGGAAACGAAAACTGAGATGCATTTTAAATCATTTCCCAATCACACGGTGGACGATACTCTGGGTTTCCCATGCATGTTTTAGCTGGAGGAAGAATCCCTTGAACCTGGAGAGTTGGGACCCATGGAATGGGTACCATGCAGTATGACTTCAAAGGGTCTGCATTTGCTCACCGAAACTCACCAGTGCTATCAGCCTGAAGTGTCCAGCCTTATGTCTCAACCAGCTCTGGGTGTAGATGTGGTCAATGCCGGTTGCATCACATGCCCTGAGTGAATTATTTAAGAATTGCTCTCTATTTCACTGTCTTTGTGTTTTGTTTTCGAAATTTATTTTGATAATGGGATTTATCGGATTTTCACTGCTGCATTTCCGCCGCTGTACACACGCTTGATTCTCTTATGGAGACATATATATCCATGGGTTTTAAGATTCTTCCTAGTCAGGTATATTCCTAGGCGTTGAATATGTGGTGTTGAGTCCATTTCGTTGAGCAAGGAGTAGGTCTTGTCTATTACATATTTGGCTTATGGAAAGTTATCTGTGCTAATTTCAGTCTCTGGTTTTATGCAGCACCCCAAGGCACCTTTCCCCATAAGCAAGCACTAGTTGGTTTTCTAAATTTGAGAACCTGTTCTGTTTTGTAATTCAGTTCATGTGTAGTCAAGTTTACATTCCGTGTATTAGTGATATCTTATGATGTTTCTTTTTCTGTGTGACGTAGTTCACGTAGAATCACCGTACCTGCATCCACTCACTATGCCGCTACGGGCCTGATGACACAGATTTCATTGCTGAGTGATATTGCATTGCACGTACGTGCCACAACTTCTTTATCCATTTTTTGCTTTCTGGGATATTTACCTGGTACTGTAGACGAGCTTCTTGGGAACACAGCCGTCCCAAACTTAGGGGTGGCTCTCTGTTTTTGATTTTAATTTCCCTAAGGAATAGGACCATAAGTGCAATTGCCATAGGCTGTGTTGCTTTATTTCCTACGTGTTTCAGGAAACACCATACACTTCTCCAGGGTGGCTGCTGGCAATTTACATCCTGCCAATCAGCATAACAAGGCTCCCTCTTCTCCATATCCTGTCCTACCTTTCTGGATTTTACACTTTTTTCAGATGGCCCTTTTGCCGGGGGAGCAGTGAGACTTCATTGTAGTGCAGATTTCCTTTACAGGCTTGCTTGGTTGGCCAAAAATGGCGTATGCGTGTTTTCCTGAATATATTCAGGAAAAAACGCATACGCCCTTTTTGGCCAAGTGCATCATTGTCGACGTTCTGCCTCTTTTCCTATGCTTTCAGGGCAATTCCAGTCTACCCCCTGCAATCGTTTTCCTGAAATTCTGCCCCGCTTTCAAGTCCCCTTCGCAGGCTTACTTCAATATATTTTTGGAGGATAGCTGTCATTTATAACTCTGCAGGTTTGTGAATTACAGTGCCCCTGAGCTCCTTTCTTCAACTCGCTTTCTTGTGAGCTGGGCACAAAACCGCAGGATTGCTTCAGGCCCTAATCTGTTTTCAGCAGGGCACACTGAGCCTTTGTTTAATTCCTCTTCCTGGTGGGCAATGAGCGTTACATTTGCCCGTGCAGACACCTACAGCTAGTCTCTCATTGGTTCTCCCTATTCCTGTTCATCTTGCACAGAAATTGCAAGCTGTGCCAAACAGGAGGTTAAAGGCACTGACTCTCCAAGCAGGGAGAGTGTTAGTAAAGCATCTGGAATGGTGAACCCGAGGACCAGGATACGAAAACTGAGGTGCATTTTAAATCGTTTCCCAATCACACGGTGGACCGTACTGTGGGTTTCCCATGGATGTTTTAGCTGGAGGAAGAATCCCTTGAACCTGAAGAGTTGGGACCCATGGAATGGGTACCATGCAGTATGACTTCAAAGGGTCTGCATTTGCTCACCGAAACTCACCAATGCTATCAGCCTGAAGTGTCCAGCCTTATGTCTCAACCAGCTCTGGGTGTAGATGTGGTCAATCCCGGTTGCATCACATGCCCTGAGTGAATTATTTAAGAATTGCTCTCTATTTCACTGTCTTTGTGTTTTGTTTTCGAAATTTATTTTGATAATGGGATTTATCGGATTTTCACTGATGCGTATCGGCCGCTGTACACAAGCTTGATTCTCTTACGGACACATATATATCCATGGGTTTTAAGATTCTTCCTAGTTAGGTATATTCCTACGCGTTGAATATGTGGTGTTGAGTCCATTTCGTTGAGCAAGGCGTAGGTCTTTTCTATTACATATTTGGCTTATGGAATGTTATCTGTGCTAATTTCAGTCTCTGGTTTTATGCAGCACCCCAAGGCACCTTTCCCCATAAGCAAGCACTAGTTGGTTTTCTATATTTGAGACCCTGTTCTGTTTTGTAATTCAGTTCATGTGTAGTCAAGTTTACATTCCGTGTATTAGTGATATCTTATGATGTTTCTTTTTCTGTGTGATGTAGTTCACGTAGAATCACCGTACGTGCATCCACTCACTATGCCGCTACGGGCCTGATGACACAGATTTCATTGCTGAGTGATATTGCATTGCACGTACGTGCCACAACTTCTTTATCCATTTTTTGCTTTCTGGGATATTTACCTGGTACTGTAGACGAGCTTCTTGGGAACACAGCCGTCCCAAATTTTGGGGTGGCTCTCTGTTTTTGATTTTAATTTCCCTAAGGAATAGGACCATAAGTGCAATTGCCATAGGCTGTGTTGCTTTATTTCTTATGTGTTTCAGGAAACACCATACACTTCTCCAGGGTGGCTGTTGGCAATTTACATCCTGCCAATCAGCATAACAAGGCTCCCTGTTCTCCATATCCTGTCCTACCTTTCTGGATTTTACACTTTTTTCAGATGGCCCTTTTGCCCGGGGGGCAGTGAGACTTCATTGTGGTGCAGATTTCCTTTACAGGCTTGCTTGGTAGGCCAAAAAGGGCGTATGCGTTTTATCATGAATACATTCAGGAAAAAACGCATACGCCCTTTTTGGCCAAGTGCATCATTGTCGACGTTCTGCCTCTTTTCCTATGCTTTCAGGGCAATTCCAGTCTACCCCTGCAATCGTTTTCCTGAAATTCTGCCCCGCTTTCAAGTCCCCTTCGCAGGCTTCCTTCAATATATTTTTGGAGGATAGCTGTCATTTATAACTCTGCAGGTTTGTGAATTACAGTGCCCCTGAGCTCCTTTCTTCAACTCGCTTTCTTGTGAGCTGGGCACAAAACCGCAGGATTGCTTCAGGCCCTAATCTGTTTTCAGCAGGGCACACGGAGCCTTTGTTTAATTCCTCTTCTTGATCGGCAATGAGCGTTACATTTGCCCGTGCAGACACCTACAGCTAGTCTCTCATTGGTTCTCCCTATTCCTGTTCATCTTGCACAGAAATTGCAAGCTGTGCCAAAGAGGAGGTTAAAGGCACTGACTCTCCAAGCGGGGAGAGTGTTAGTAAAGCATCTGGAATGGTGAACCCGAGGACCAGGATACGAAAACTGAGATGCATTTTAAATCGTTTCCCAATCACACGGTGGACGATACTCTGGGTTTCCCATGCATGTTTTAGCTGGAGGAAGAATGCCTTGAACCTGGAGAGTTGGGACCCATGGAATGGGTACCATGCAGTATGACTTCAAAGGGTCTGCATTTGCTCACCGAAACTCACCAATGCTATCAGCCTGAAGTGTCCAGCCTTATGTCTCAACCAGCTCTGGGTGTAGATGTGGTCAATCCCGGTTGCATCACATGCCCTGAGTGAATTAGTTAAGAATTGCTCTCGATTTCACTGTCTTTGTGTTTTGTTTCTGAAATTTATTTTGATAATGGGATTTATCGGATTTTCACTGCTGCGTTTCGGCCGCTGTACACACGCTTGATTCTCTTACGGAGACATATATATCCATGGGTTTTAAGATTCTTCCTAGTCAGGTATATTCCTAGGCGTTGAATATGTGGTGTTGAGTCCATTTCGTTGAGCAAGGAGTAGGTCTTGTCTATTACATATTTGGCTTATGGAATGTTATCTGTGCTAATTTCAGTCTCTGGTTTTATGCAGCACCCCAAGGCACCTTTCCCCATAAGCAAGCACTAGTTGGTTTTCTAAATTTGAGACCCTGTTCTGTTTTGTAATTCAGTTCATGTGTAGTCAAGTTTACATTCCGTGTATTAGTGATATTTTATGATGTTTCTTTTTCTGTGTGACGTAGTTCACGTAGAATCACCGTACCTGCATCCACTCACTATGCCGCTACGGGCCTGATGACACAGATTTCATTGCTGAGTGATATTGCATTGCACGTATGTGCCACAACTTCTTTATCCATTTTTTGCTTTCTGGGATATTTACCTGGTACTGTAGACGAGCTTCTTGGGAACACAGCCGTCCCAAACTTTGGGGTGGCTCTCTGTTTTTGATTTTAATTTCCCTAAGGAATAGGACCATAAATGCAATTGCCATAGGCTGTGTTGCTTTATTTCTTACGTGTTTCAGGAAACACCATACACTTCTCCAGGGTGGCTGTTGGCAATTTACATCCTGCCAATCAGCATAACAAGGCTCCCTGTTCTCCATATCCTGTCCTATCTTTCTGGATTTTACACTTTTTTCAGATGGCCCTCTTGCCCGGGGGGCAGTGAGACTTCATTGTAGTGCAGATTTCCTTTACAGGCTTGCTTGGTTGGCCAAAAAGGGCGTATGCGTTTTTTCCTGAATATATTCAGGAAAAAACGCATACGCCCTTTTTGGCCAAGTGCATCATTGTCGACGTTGTGCCTCTTTTCCTATGCTTTCAGGGCAATTCCAGTCTACCCCCTGCAATCGTTTTCCTGAAATTCTGCCCCGCTCTCAAGTCCCCTACGCAGGCTTACTTCAATATACTTTTGGAAGATAGCTGTCATTTATAACTCTGCAGGTTTGTGAATTACAGTGCCCCTGAGCTCCTTTCTTCAACTCGCTTTCTTGTGAGCTGGGCACAAAACCGCAGGATTGCTTCAGGCCCTAATCTGTTTCCAGCAGGGCACACTGAGCCTTTGTTTAATTCCTCTTCCTGGTGGGCAATGAGCGTTACATTTGCCCGTGCAGACACCTACAGCTAGTCTCTCATTGGTTCTCCCTATTCCTGTTCATCTTGCACAGAAATTGCAAGCTGTGCCAAAGAGGAGGTTAAAGGCACTGACTCTCTAAGCGGGGAGAGTGTTAGTAAAGCATCTGGAATGGTGAACCTGAGGACCAGGATACGAAAACTGAGATGCATTTTAAATCGTTTCCCAATCACACGGTGGACGATACTCTGGGTTTCCCATGCATGTTTTAGCTGGAGGAAGAATGCCTTGAACCTGGAGAGTTGGGACCCATGGAATGGGTACCATGCAGTATGACTTCAAAGGGTCTGCATTTGCTCACCGAAACTCAACAATGCTATCAGCCTGAAGTGTCCAGCCTTATGTCTCAACCAGCTCTGGGTGTAGATGTGGTCAATCCCGGTTGCATCACATGCCCTGAGTGAATTAGTTAAGAATTGCTCTCGATTTCACTGTCTTTGTGTTTTGTTTCCGAAATTTATTTTGATAATGGGATTTATCGGATTTTCACTGCTGCGTTTCGGCCGCTGTGCACACGCTTGATTCTCTTACGGAGACATATATATCCATGGGTTTTAAGATTCTTCCTAGTCAGGTATATTCCTAGGCGTTGAATATGTGGTGTTGAGTCCATTTCGTTGAGCAAGGAGTAGGTCTTGTCTATTACATATTTGGCTTATGGAATGTTATCTGTGCTAATTTCAGTCTCTGGTTTTATGCAGCACCCCAAGGCACCTTTCCCCATAAGCAAGCAGTAGTTGGTTTTCTAAATTTGAGACCCTGTTCTGTTTTGTAATTCAGTTCATGTGTAGTCAAGTTTACATTCCGTGTATTAGTGATATTTTATGATGTTTCTTTTTCTGTGTGACGTAGTTCATGTAGAATCACCGTACCTGCATCCACTCACTATGCCGCTACGGGCCTGATGACACAGATTTCATTGCTGAGTGATATTGCATTGCACGTATGTGCCACAACTTCTTTATCCATTTTTTGCTTTCTGGGATATTTACCTGGTACTGTAGACGAGCTTCTTGGGAACACAGCCGTCCCAAACTTTGGGGTGGCTCTCTGTTTTTGATTTTAATTTCCCTAAGGAATAGGACCATAAATGCAATTGCCATAGGCTGTGTTGCTTTTTTCTTACGTCTTTCAGGAAACACCATACACTTCTCCAGGGTGGCTGTTGGCAATTTACATCCTGCCAATCAGCATAACAAGGCTCCCTGTTCTCCATATCCTGTCCTATCTTTCTGGATTTTACACTTTTTTCAGATGGCCCTCTTGCCCGGGGGACAGTGAGACTTCATTGTAGTGCAGATTTCCTTTACAGGCTTGCTTGGTTGGCCAAAAAGGGCGTATGCGTTTTTTCCTGAATATATTCAGGAAAAAACGCATACGCCCTTTTTGGCCAAGTGCATCATTGTCGACGTTGTGCCTCTTTTCCTATGCTTTCAGGGCAATTCCAGTCTACCCCCTGCAATCGTTTTCCTGAAATTCTGCCCCGCTTTCAAGTCCCCTACGCAGGCTTACTTCAATATACTTTTGGAAGATAGCTGTCATTTATAACTCTGCAGGTTTGTGAATTACAGTGCCCCTGAGCTCCTTTCTTCAACTCGCTTTCTTGTGAGCTGGGCACAAAACCGCAGGATTGCTTCAGGCCCTAATCTGTTTCCAGCAGGGCACACTGAGCCTTTGTTTAATTCCTCTTCCTGGTGGGCAATGAGCGTTACATTTGCCCGTGCAGACACCTACAGCTAGTCTCTCATTGGTTCTCCCTATTCCTGTTCATTTTGCACAGAAATTGCAAGCTGTGCCAAAGAGGAGGTTAAAGGCACTGACTCTCTAAGCGGGGAGAGTGTTAGAAAAGCATCTGGAATGGTGAACCTGAGGACCAGGATACGAAAACTGAGATGCATTTTAAATCGTTTCCCAATCACATGGTGGACGATACTCTGGGTTTCCCATGCATGTTTTAGCTGGAGGAAGAATGCCTTGAACCTGGAGAGTTGGGACCCATGGAATGGGTACCATGCAGTATGACTTCAAAGGGTCTGCATTTGCTCACCGAAACTCACCAATGCTATCAGCCTGAAGTGTCCAGCCTTATGTCTCAACCAGCTCTGGGTGTAGATGTGGTCAGTCCCGGTTGCATCACATGCCCTGAGTGAATTAGTTAAGAATTGCTCTCGATTTCACTGTCTTTGTGTTTTGTTTCCGAAATTTATTTTGATAATGGGATTTATCGGATTTTCACTGCTGCGTTTCGGCCGCTGTACACACGCTTGATTCTCTTACGGAGACATATATATCCATGGGTTTTAAGATTCTTCCTAGTCAGGTATATTCCTAGGCGTTGAATATGTGGTGTTGAGTCCATTTCGTTGAGCAAGGAGTAGGTCTTGTCTATTACATATTTGGCTTATGGAATGTTATCTGTGCTAATTTCAGTCTCTGGTTTTATGCAGCACCCCAAGGCACCTTTCCCCATAAGCAAGCAGTAGTTGGTTTTCTAAATTTGAGACCCTGTTCTGTTTTGTAATTCAGTTCATGTGTAGTCAAGTTTACATTCCGTGTATTAGTGATATTTTATGATGTTTCTTTTTCTGTGTGACGTAGTTCATGTAGAATCACCGTACCTGCATCCACTCACTATGCCGCTACGGGCCTGATGACACAGATTTCATTGCTGAGTGATATTGCATTGCACGTATGTGCCACAACTTCTTTATCCATTTTTTGCTTTCTGGGATATTTACCTGGTACTGTAGACGAGCTTCTTGGGAACACAGCCGTCCCAAACTTTGGGGTGGCTCTCTGTTTTTGATTTTAATTTCCCTAAGGAATAGGACCATAAATGCAATTGCCATAGGCTGTGTTGCTTTATTTCTTACGTGTTTCAGGAAACACCATACACTTCTCCAGGGTGGCTGTTGGCAATTTACATCCTGCCAATCAGCATAACAAGGCTCCCTGTTCTCCATATCCTGTCCTATCTTTCTGGATTTTACACTTTTTTCAGATGGCCCTCTTGCCCGGGGGGCAGTGAGACTTCATTGTAGTGCAGATTTCCTTTACAGGCTTGCTTGGTTGGCCAAAAAGGGCGTATGCGTTTTTTCCTGAATATATTCAGGAAAAAACGCATACGCCCTTTTTGGCCAAGTGCATCATTGTCGACGTTGTGCCTCTTTTCCTATGCTTTCAGGGCAATTCCAGTCTACCCCCTGCAATCGTTTTCCTGAAATTCTGCCCCGCTTTCAAGTCCCCTACGCAGGCTTACTTCAATATACTTTTGGAAGATAGCTGTCATTTATAACTCTGCAGGTTTGTGAATTACAGTGCCCCTGAGCTCCTTTCTTCAACTCGCTTTCTTGTGAGCTGGGCACAAAACCGCAGGATTGCTTCAGGCCCTAATCTGTTTCCAGCAGGGCACACTGAGCCTTTGTTTAATTCCTCTTCCTGGTGGGCAATGAGCGTTACATTTGCCCGTGCAGACACCTACAGCTAGTCTCTCATTGGTTCTCCCTATTCCTGTTCATCTTGCACAGAAATTGCAAGCTGTGCCAAAGAGGAGGTTAAAGGCACTGACTCTCTAAGCGGGGAGAGTGTTAGAAAAGCATCTGGAATGGTGAACCTGAGGACCAGGATACGAAAACTGAGATGCATTTTAAATCGTTTCCCAATCACACGGTGGACGATACTCTGGGTTTCCCATGCATGTTTTAGCTGGAGGAAGAATCCCTTGGACCTGGAGAGTTGGGACCCATGGAATTGGTACCATGCAGTATGACTTCAAAGGGTCTGCATTTGCTCACCGAAACTCACCAATGCTATCAGCCTGAAGTGTCCAGCCTTATGTCTCAACCAGCTCTGGGTGTAGATGTGGTCAGTCCCGGTTGCATCACATGCCCTGAGTGAATTAGTTAAGAATTGCTCTCGATTTCACTGTCTTTGTGTTTTGTTTCCGAAATTTATTTTGATAATGGGATTTATCGGATTTTCACTGCTGCGTTTCGGCCGCTGTACACACGCTTGATTCTCTTACGGAGACATATATATCCATGGGTTTTAAGATACTTCCTAGTCAGGTATATTCCTAGGCGTTGAATATGTGGTGTTGAGTCCATTTCGTTGAGCAAGGAGTAGGTCTTGTCTATTACATATTTGGCTTATGGAATGTTATCTGTGCTAATTTCAGTCTCTGGTTTTATGCAGCACCCCAAGGCACATTTCCCCATAAGCAAGCAGTAGTTGGTTTTCTAAATTTGAGACCCTGTTCTGTTTTGTAATTCAGTTCATGTGTAGTCAAGTTTACATTCCGTGTATTAGTGATATTTTATGATGTTTCTTTTTCTGTGTGACGTAGTTCATGTAGAATCACCGTACCTGCATCCACTCACTATGCCGCTACGGGCCTGATGACACAGATTTCATTGCTGAGTGATATTGCATTGCACGTATGTGCCACAACTTCTTTATCCATTTTTTGCTTTCTGGGATATTTACCTGGTACTGTAGACGAGCTTCTTGGGAACACAGCCGTCCCAAACTTTGGGGTGGCTCTCTGTTTTTGATTTTAATTTCCCTAAGGAATAGGACCATAAATGCAATTGCCATAGGCTGTGTTGCTTTATTTCTTACGTGTTTCAGGAAACACCATACACTTCTCCAGGGTGGCTGTTGGCAATTTACATCCTGCCAATCAGCATAACAAGGCTCCCTGTTCTCCATATCCTGTCCTATCTTTCTGGATTTTACACTTTTTTCAGATGGCCCTCTTGCCCGGGGGGCAGTGAGACTTCATTGTAGTGCAGATTTCCTTTACAGGCTTGCTTGGTTGGCCAAAAAGGGCGTATGCGTTTTTTCCTGAATATATTCAGGAAAAAACGCATACGCCCTTTTTGGCCAAGTGCATCATTGTCGACGTTGTGCCTCTTTTCCTATGCTTTCAGGGCAATTCCAGTCTACCCCCTGCAATCGTTTTCCTGAAATTCTGCCCCGCTTTCAAGTCCCCTACGCAGGCTTACTTCAATATACTTTTGGAAGATAGCTGTCATTTATAACTCTGCAGGTTTGTGAATTACAGTGCCCCTGAGCTCCTTTCTTCAACTCGCTTTCTTGTGAGCTGGGCACAAAACCGCAGGATTGCTTCAGGCCCTAATCTGTTTCCAGCAGGGCACACTGAGCCTTTGTTTAATTCCTCTTCCTGGTGGGCAATGAGCGTTACATTTGCCCGTGCAGACACCTACAGCTAGTCTCTCATTGGTTCTCCCTATTCCTGTTCATCTTGCACAGAAATTGCAAGCTGTGCCAAAGAGGAGGTTAAAGGCACTGACTCTCTAAGCGGGGAGAGTGTTAGAAAAGCATCTGGAATGGTGAACCTGAGGACCAGGATACGAAAACTGAGATGCATTTTAAATCGTTTCCCAATCACACGGTGGACGATACTCTGGGTTTCCCATGCATGTTTTAGCTGGAGGAAGAATCCCTTGGACCTGGAGAGTTGGGACCCATGGAATGGGTACCATGCAGTATGACTTCAAAGGGTCTGCATTTGCTCACCGAAACTCACCAATGCTATCAGCCTGAAGTGTCCAGCCTTATGTCTCAACCAGCTCTGGGTGTAGATGTGGTAAATCCCGGTTGCATCACATGCCCTGAGTGAATTATTTAAGAATTGCTCTCTATTTCACTGTCTTTGTGTTTTGTTTTCGAAATTTATTTTGATAATGGGATTTATCGGATTTTCACTGCTGCATTTCCGCCGCTGTACACACGCTTGATTCTCTTATGGAGACATATATATCCATGGGTTTTAAGATTCTTCCTAGTCAGGTATATTCCTAGGCGTTGAATATGTGGTGTTGAGTCCATTTCGTTGAGCAAGGAGTAGGTCTTGTCTATTACATATTTGGCTTATGGAATGTTATCTGTGCTAATTTCAGTCTCTGGTTTTATGCAGCACCCCAAGGCACCTTTCCCAATAAGCAAGCAGTAGTTGGTTTTCTAAATTTGAGACCCTGTTCTGTTTTGTAATTCAGTTCATGTGTAGTCAAGTTTACATTCCGTGCATTAGTGATATCTTATGATGTTTCTTTTTCTGTGTGACGTAGTTCACGTAGAGTCACCGTACCTGCATCCACTCACTATGCCGCTACGGGCCTGATGACACAGATTTCATTGCTGAGTGATACTGCATTGCACGTACGTGCCACAACTTCTTTATCCATTTTTTGCTTTCTGGCATATTTACCTGGTACTGTAAACGAGCTTCTTGGAAACACAGCCGTCCCAAACTTTGGGGTGGCTCTCTGTTTTTGATTTTAATTTCCCTAAGGAATAGGACCATAAGTGCAATTGCCATAGGCTGTGTTGCTTTATTTCTTACGTGTTTCAGGAAACACCATACACTTCTCCAGGGTGGCTGTTGGTAATTTACATCCTGCCAATCAGCATAACAAGGCTCCCTGTTCTCCATATCCTGTCCTACCTTTCTGGATTTTACACTTTTTTCAGATGGCCCTTTTGCCCGGGGGGCAGTGAGACTTCATTGTAGTGCAGATTTCCTTTACAGGCTTGCTTGGTTGGCGAAAAAGGGCGTATGCGTTTTTTCCTGAATACATTCAGGAAAAA
>NW_027077559.1:0-45000 GCF_963924675.1 Phocoena phocoena
ATTCCAGTCTACCCCCTGCAATCGTTTTCCTGAAATTCAGCCCCGCTTTCAAGTCCCCTTCGCAGGCTTACTTCAGTATATTTTTGGAGGATACCTGTCATTTATAACTCTGCAGGTTTGTGAAGTACAGTGCCCCTGAGCTCCTTTCTTCAACTCGCTTTCTTGGGAGCTGGGCACAAAACCGCAGGATTGCTTCAGGCCCTAATCTGTTTTCAGCAGGGCACGCTGAGCCTTTGTTTAATTCCTCTTCCTGGTCGGCAATGAGCATTACATTTGCCCGTGCAGACACCTACAGCTAGTCTCTCATTGGTTCTCCCTATTCCTGTTCATCTTGCACAGAAATTGCAAGCTGTGCCAAACAGGAGGTTAAAGGCAGTGACTCTCCAAGCGGGGAGAGTGTTAGTAAAGCATCTGGAATGGTGAACCCGAGGACCAGGATACGAAAACTGAGATGCATTTTAAATCGTTTCCCAATCACACGGTGGACCATACTGTGGGGTTCCCAGGCATGTTTTAGCTGGAGGAAGAATCCCTTAAACCTGAAGAGTTGGGACCCATGGAATAGGTACCATGCAGTATGACTTCAAAGGGTCTGCATTTGCTCACCGAAACTCACCAATGCTATCAGCCTGAAGTGTCCAGCCTTATGTCTCAACCAGCTCTGGGTGTAGATGTGGTCAATCCCGGTTGCATCACATGCCCTGAGTGAATTATTTAAGAATTGCTCTCTATTTCACTGTCTTTGTGTTTTGTTTTCGAAATTTATTTTGATAATGGGCTTTATCGGATTTTCACTGCTGCGTTTCGGCTGCTGTGCACACGCTTGATTCTCTTACGGAGACATATATATCCATGGGTTTTAAGATTCTTCCTAGTCAGGTATATTCCTAGGCGTTGAATATGTGGTGTTGGGTCCATTTCGTTGAGCAAGGAGTAGGTCTTGTCTATTACATATTTGGCTTATGGAAAGTTATCTGTGCTAATTTCAGTCTCTGGTTTTATGCAGCCCCCCAAGGCACCTTTCCCCATAAGCAAGCACTAGTTGGTTTTCTAAATTTGAGACCCTGTTCTGTTTTGTAATTCAGTTCCTGTGTAGTCAAGTTTACATTCCGTGTATTAGTGATATCTTATGATGTTTCTTTTTCTGTGTGACGTAGTTCACGTAGAATCACCGTACCTGCATCCACTCACTATGCCGCTACGGGCCTGATGACACAGATTTTATTGCTGTGTGATATTGCATTGCACGTACGTGCCACAACTTCTTTATCCATTTTTTGCTTTCTGGGATATTTACCTTGTACTGTAGACGAGCTTCTTGGGAACACAGCCGTCCCAAACTTTGGGGTGGCTCTCTGTTTTTGATTTTAATTTCCCTAAGGAATAGGACCATAAGTGCAATTGCCATAGGCTGTGTTGCTTTATTTCTTACGTGTTTCAGGAAACACCATACACTTCTCCAGGGTGGCTGTTGGCAATTTACATCCTGCCAATCAGCATAACAAGGCTCCCTGTTCTCCATATCCTGTCCTACCTTTCTAGGTTTTACACTTTTTTCAGGTGGCCCTCTTGCCCGGGGGGCAGTGAGACTTCATTGTAGTGCACATTTCCTTTACAGGCTTGCTTGGTTGGCCAAAATGGGCATATGCGTTTTTTCCTTAATATATTCAGGAAAAAACGCATACGCCCTTTTTGGCCAAGTGCATCATTGTCGACGTTGTGCCTCTTTTCCTATGCTTTCAGGGCAATTCCAGTCTACCCCCTGCAGTTGTTTTCCTGAAATTCTGCCCCGCTTTCAAGTCCCCTTCGCAGGCTTACTTCAATATACTTTTGGAAGATAGCTGTCATTTATAACTCTGCAGGTTTGTGAATTACAGTGCCCCTGAGCTCCTTTCTTCAACTCGCTTTCTTGTGAGCTGGGCACAAAACCGCAGGATTGCTTCAGGCCCTAATCTGTTTCCAGCAGGGCACACTGAGCCTTTGTTTAATTCCTCTTCCTGGTCGGCAATGAGCGTTACATTTGCCCGTGCAGACACCTACAGCTAGTCTCTCATTGCTTCTCCCTATTCCTGTTCATCTTGCACAGAAATTGCAAGCTGTGCCAAACAGGAGGTTAAAGGCACTGACTCTCCAAGCGGGGAGAGTGTTAGTAAAGCATTTGGAATGGTGAACCTGAGGACCAGGATACGAAAACTGAGATGCATTTTAAATCGTTTCCCAATCACACGGTGGACGATACTCTGGGTTTCCCATGCATGTTTTAGCTGGAGGAAGAATGCCTTGAACCTGGAGAGTTGGGACCCATGGAATGGGTACCATGCAGTATGACTTCAAAGGGTCTGCATTTGCTCACCGAAACTCACCAATGCTATCAGCCTGAAGTGTCCAGCCTTATGTCTCAACCAGCTCTGGGTGTAGATGTGGTAAATCCCGGTTGCATCACATGCCCTGAGTGAATTATTTAAGAAGTGCTCTCTATTTCACTGTCTTTGTGTTTTGTTTTCGAAATTTATTTTGATAATGGGATTTATCGGATTTTCACTGCTGCGTATCGGCCGCTGTACACAGGCTTGATTCTCTTACGGAGACATATATATCCATGGGTTTTAAGATTCTTCCTAGTCAGGTATATTCCTAGGCGTTGAATATGTGGTGTTGAGTCCATTTCGTTGAGCAAGGAGTAGGTCTTGTCTATTACATATTTGTCTTATGGAATGTTATCTGTACTAATTTCAGTCTCTGGTTTTATGCAGCACCCCAAGGCACCTTTCCCCATAAGCAAGCACTAGTTGGTTTTCTAAATTTGAGACCCTGTTCTGTTTTGTAATTCAGTTCCTGTGTAGTCAAGTTTACATTCCGTGTATTAGTGATATCTTATGATGTTTCTTTTTCTGTGTGACGTAGTTCACGTAGAATCACCGTACCTGCATCCACTCACTATGCCGCTACGGGCCTGATGACACAGATTTCATTGCTGAGTGATATTGCATTGTACGTACGTGCCACAACATCTTTATCCATTTTTTGCTTTCTGGGATATTTACCTGATACTGTAGACGAGCTTCTTGTGAACACAGCCATCCCAAATATTGGGGTGGCTGTCTGTTTTTGATTTTAATTTCCGTAAGCTATAGGACCATAAGTGGAAGTGCCATAGGCTGTGTTGCTTTGTTTCTTACGTGTTTCAGGAAACACCATACACTTCTCCAGGGTGGCTGCTGGCAATTTACATCCTGCCAATCAGCATCTGTTCTCCATATCCTGTCATACCTTTCTGGATTTTACACTTTTTTCAGATGGCCCTTTTGCCTGGGGGACAGTGAGACTTCATTGTAGTGCAGATTTCCTTTACAGGCTTGCTTGGTTGGCCAAAAAGGGCGTATGCGTTTTTTCCTGAATATATTCAGGAAAAAACGCATACGCCCTTTTTGGCCAAGTGCATCATTGTCGACGTTCTCCCTCTTTTCCTATGCTTTCAGGGCAATTCCAGTCTACCCCCTGCAATCGTTTTCCTGAAATTCTGCCCCGCTTTCAAGTCCCCTTCGCAGGCTTACTTCAATATATTTTTGGAGGATAGCTGTCATTTATAACTCTGCAGGTTTGTGAATTACAGTGCCCCTGAGCTCCTTTCTTCAACTCGCTTTCTTGTGAGCTGGGCACAAAACCGCAGGATTGCTTCAGGCCCTAATCTGTTTTCAGCAGGGCACGCTGAGCCTTTGTTTAATTCCTCTTCCTGGTCGGCAATGAGCGTTACATTTGCCCGTGCAGACACCTACAGCTAGTCTCTCATTGGTTCTCCCTATTCCTGTTCATCTTGCACAGAAATTGCAAGCTGTGCCAAACAGGAGGTTAAAGGCACTGACTCTCCAAGGAGGGAGAGTGTTAGTAAAGCATCTGGAATGGTGAACCCGAGGACCAGGATACGAAAACTGAGATGCATTTTAAATCATTTCCCAATCACACGGTGTACCATACTGTGGGGTTCCCATGCATGTTTTAGCTGGAGGAAGAATCCCTTGAACCTGAAGAGTTGGGACCCATGGAATAGGTACCATGCAGTATGACTTCAAAGGGTTTGCATTTGCTCACCGAAACTCACCAATGCTATCAGCCTGAAGTGTCCAGCCTTATGTCTCAACCAGCTCTGGGTGTAGATGTGGTCAATCCCGGTTGCATCACATGACCTGAGTGAATTAGTTAAGAATTGCTCTCTATTTCACTGTCTTTGTGTTTTGTTTTCGAAATTTATTTTGATAATGGGATTTATCGGATTTTCACTGCTGCGTTTCGGCCGCTGTACACACGCTTGATTCTCTTACGGAGACATATATATCCATGGGTTTTAAGATTCTTCCTAGTCAGGTATATTCCTAGGCGTTGAATATGTGGTGTTGGGTCCATTTCGTTGAGCAAGGAGTAGGTCTTGTCTATTACATATTTGGCTTATGGAAAGTTATCTGTGCTAATTTCAGTCTCTGGTTTTATGCAGCCCCCCAAGGCACCTTTCCCCATAAGCAAGCACTAGTTGGTTTTCTAAATTTGAGACCCTGTTCTGTTTTGTAATTCAGTTCATGTGTAGTCAAGTTTACATTCCGTGTATTAGTGATATCTTATGATGTTTCTTTTTCTGTGTGACGTAGTTCACGTAGAATCACCGTACCTGCATCCACTCACTATGCCGCTACGGGCCTGATGACACAGATTTTATTGCTGAGTGATATTGCATTGCACGTACGTGCCACAACTTCTTTATCCATTTTTTGCTTTCTGGGATATTTACCTTGTACTGTAGACGAGCTTCTTGGGAACACAGCCGTCCCAAACTTTGGGGTGGCTCTCTGTTTTTGATTTTAATTTCCCTAAGGAATAGGACCATAAGTGCAATTGCCATAGGCTGTGTTGCTTTATTTCTTACGTGTTTCAGGAAACACCATACACTTCTCCAGGGTGGCTGTTGGCAATTTACATCCTGCCAATCAGCATAACAAGGCTCCCTGTTCTCCATATCCTGTCCTACCTTTCTAGGTTTTACACTTTTTTCAGGTGGCCCTCTTGCCCGGGGGGCAGTGAGACTTCATTGTAGTGCACATTTCCTTTACAGGCTTGCTTGGTTGGCCAAAATGGGCATATGCGTTTTTTCCTTAATATATTCAGGAAAAAACGCATACGCCCTTTTTGGCCAAGTGCATCATTGTCGACGTTGTGCCTCTTTTCCTATGCTTTCAGGGCAATTCCAGTCTACCCCCTGCAGTTGTTTTCCTGAAATTCTGCCCCGCTTTCAAGTCCCCTTCGCAGGCTTACTTCAATATACTTTTGGAAGATAGCTGTCATTTATAACTCTGCAGGTTTGTGAATTACAGTGCCCCTGAGCTCCTTTCTTCAACTCGCTTTCTTGTGAGCTGGGCACAAAACCGCAGGATTGCTTCAGGCCCTAATCTGTTTCCAGCAGGGCACACTGAGCCTTTGTTTAATTCCTCTTCCTGGTCGGCAATGAGCGTTACATTTGCCCGTGCAGACACCTACAGCTAGTCTCTCATTGCTTCTCCCTATTCCTGTTCATCTTGCACAGAAATTGCAAGCTGTGCCAAACAGGAGGTTAAAGGCACTGACTCTCCAAGCGGGGAGAGTGTTAGTAAAGCATTTGGAATGGTGAACCTGAGGACCAGGATACGAAAACTGAGATGCATTTTAAATCGTTTCCCAATCACACGGTGGACGATACTCTGGGTTTCCCATGCATGTTTTAGCTGGAGGAAGAATGCCTTGAACCTGGAGAGTTGGGACCCATGGAATGGGTACCATGCAGTATGACTTCAAAGGGTCTGCATTTGCTCACCGAAATTCACCAATGCTATCAGCCTGAAGTGTCCAGCCTTATGTCTCAACCAGCTCTGGGTGTAGATGTGGTAAATCCCGGTTGCATCACATGCCCTGAGTGAATTATTTAAGAAGTGCTCTCTATTTCACTGTCTTTGTGTTTTGTTTCCGAAATTTATTTTGATAATGGGATTTATCGGATTTTCACTGCTGCATTTCGGCTGCTGTACACACGCTTGATTCTCTTACGGAGACATATATATATCCATGGGTTTTAAGATTCTTCCTAGTCAGGTATATTCCTAGGCGTTGAATATGTGGTGTTGAGTCCATTTCGTTGAGCAAGGAGTAGGTCTTGTCTATTACATATTTGGCTTATGGAATGTTATCTGTGCTAATTTCAGTCTCTGGTTTTATGCAGCACCCCAAGGCACCTTTCCCCATAAGCAAGCACTAGTTGGTTTTCTAAATTTGAGACCCTGTTCTGTTTTGTAATTCAGTTCATGTGTAGTCAAGTTTACATTCCGTGTATTAGTGATATCTTTTGATGTTTCTATTTCTGTGTGACGTAGTTCACGTAGAATCACCGTACCTGCATCCACTCACTATGCCGCTACGGGCCTGATGACACAGATTTCATTGCTGAGTGATATTGCATTGCACGTACGTGCCACAACTTCTTTATCCATTTTTTGCTTGCTGGGATATTTACCTGGTACTGTAGACGAGCTTCTTGGGAACACAGCCGTCCCAAACTTTGGGGTGGCTCTCTGTTTTTGATTTTAATTTCCCTAAGAATAGGACCATAAGTGCAATTGCCATAGGCTGTGTTGCTTTATTTCTTACGTGTTTCAGGAAACACCATACACTTATCCAGGGTGGCTGCTGGCAATTTACATCCTGCCAATCAGCATAACTAGGCTCCCTGTTCTCCATATCCTGTCGTACCTTTCTGGATTTTACACTTTTTTCAGTTGCCCCTTTTGCCTGGGTGGCAGTGAGACTTCATTGTAGTGCAGATTTCCTTTACAGGCTTGCTTGGTTGGCCAAAAAGGGCGTATGCGTTTTTTCCTGAATATATTCAGGAAAAAATGCATACGCCCTTTTTGGCCAAGTGCATCATTGTCGACGTTCTGCCTCTTTTCCTATGCTTTCAGGGCAATTCCTGTCTACCCCCTGCAATCGTTTTCCTGAAATTCTGCCCCCTTTCAAGTCCCCTTCGCAGGCTTACTTCAATATATTTTTGGAGGATAGCTGTCATTTATAACTCTGCAGGTTTGTGAATTACAGTGCCCCTGAGCTCCTTTCTTCAACTCGCTTTCTTGTGAGCTGGGCACAAAACCGCAGGATTGCTTCAGGCCCTAATCTGTTTCCAGCAGGGCACACTGAGCCTTTGGTTAATTCCTCTTCCTGGTGAGCAATGAGCGTTACATTTGCCCGTGCAGACACCTATAGCTATTCTCTCATTGGTTCTCCCTATTCCTGTTCATCTTGCACAGAAATTGCAAGCTGTGCCAAACAAGAGGTTAAAGGCACTGACTCTCCAAGCAGGGAGAATGTTAGTAAAGCATCTGGAATGGTGAACCCGAGGACCAGGATACGAAAACTGAGATGCATTTTAAATCGTTTCCCAATCACACGGTGGACCATACTGTGGGTTTCCTATGCATGTTTTAGCTAGAGGAAGAATCCCTTGAACCTGAAGAGTTGGGACCCATGGTATAGGTACGATGCAGTATGACTTCAAAGGGTCTGCATTTGCTCACCGAAACTCACCAATGCTATTAGCCTGAAGTGTCCAGCCTTATGTCTCAATCAGCTCTGGGTGTAGATGTGGTCAATCCCGGTTGCATCACATTCCCTGAGTGAATTATTTAAGAATTGCTCTCTATTTCACTGTCTTTGTGTTTTGTTTTCGAAATTTATTTTGATAATGGGATTTATAGGATTTTCATTGCTGCGTATCGGCCGCTGTACACACGCTTGATTCTCTTACGGAGACATATATATCCATGGGTTTTAAGATTCTTCCTAGTCAGGTATATTCCTAGGCGTTGAATATGTGGGGTTGAGTCCATTTCGCTGAGCAAGGAGTAGGTCTTGTCTATTACATATTTGGCTTATGGAATGTTATCTGTGCTAATTTCAGTCTCTGGTTTTATGCAGCACCCCAAGGCACCTTTCCCCATAAGCAAGCACTAGTTGGTTTTCTAAATTTGAGACCCTGTTCTGTTTTGTAATTCAGTTCATGTGTAGTCAAGTTTACATTCCGTGTATTAGTGATATCTTATGATGTTTCTTTTTCTGTGTGACGTAGTTCACGTAGAATCACCGTACCTGCATCCACTCACTATGCCGCTACCGGCCTGATGACACAGATTTCATTGCTGAGTGATATTGCATTGCACGTACGTGCCACAACTTCTTTATCCATTTTTTGCTTTCAGGGATATTTACCTGGTACTGTAGACGAGCTTCTTGTGAACACAGCCGTCCCAAACTTTGGGGTGGCTCTCTGTTTTTGATTTTAATTTCCCTAAGGAATAGGACCATAAGTGCAATTGCCATAGGCTGTGTTGCTTTATTTCTTACGTGTTTCAGGAAACACCATACACTTCTCCAGGGTGGCTGTTGGCAATTTACATCCTGCCAATCAGCATAACAAGGCTCCCTCTTCCCCATATCCTGTCCTACCTTTCTGGATTTTACACTTTTTTCAGATGGCCCTCTTGCCCGGGGGGCAGTGAGACTTCATTGTAGTGCAGATTTCCTTTACAGGCTTTCTTGGTTGGCCAAAAAGTGCGTATGCGTTTTTTCCTGAATATATTCAGGAAAAAACCCATACGCCCTTTTTGGTCAAGTGCATCATTGTTCACGTTGTGCCTCTTTTCCTATGCTTTCAGGGCAATTTCAGTCTACCCCCTGCAATCGTTTTCCTGAAATTCTGCCCCGCTTTCAAGTCCCCTTCGCAGGCTTACTTCAATATATTTTTGGAGGATAGCTGTCATTTATAACTCTGCAGGTTTGTGAAGTACAGTGCCCCTGAGCTCCTTTCTTCAACTCGCTTTCTTGTGAGCTGGGCACAAAACCGCAGGATTGCTTCAGGCCCTAATCTGTTTCCTGCAGGGCACACTGAGACTTTGTTTAATTCCTCTTCCTGGTGGGAAATGAGCGTTACATTTGCCCGTGCAGACACCTACAGCTAGTCTCTCATTGGTTCTCCCTATTCCTGTTCATCTTGCACAGAAATTGCAAGCTGTGCCAAAGAGGAGGTTAAAGGCACTGGCTCTCTAAGTGGGGAGAGTGCTAGTAAAGCATCTGGAATGGTGAACCCGAGGACCAGGATACGAAAACTGAGATGCATTTTAAATCGTTTCCCAATCACACGGTGGACGATACTCTGGGTTTCCCATGCATGTTTTAGCTGGAGGAAGAATCCCTTGAACCTGGAGAGTTGGGACCCATGGAATGGGTACCATGCAGTATGACTTCAAAGGGTCTGCATTTGCTCACCGAAACTCACCAATGCTATCAGCCTGAAGTGTCCAGCCTTATGTCTCAACCAGCTCTGGGTGTAGATGTGGTCAATCCCGGTTGCATCACATGCCCTGAGTGAATTATTTAAGAATTGCTCTCTATTTCACTGTCTTTGTGTTTTGTTTTCGAAATTTATTTTGATAATGGGATTTATCGGATTTTCACTGCTGCGTTTCGGCCGCTGTACACACGCTTGTTTCTCTTATGGAGACATATATATCCATGGGTTTTAAGATTCTTCCTAGTCAGGTATATTCCTAGGCGTTGATTATGTGGTGTTGGGTCCATTTCGTTGAGCAAGGAGTAGGTCTTGTCTATTACATATTTGGCTTATGGAAAGTTATCTGTGCTAATTTCAGTCTCTGGTTTTATGCAGCACCCAAAGGCACCTTTCCCCATAAGCAAGCACTAGTTGTTTTTCTAAATTTGAGACCCTGTTCTGTTTTGTAATTCAGTTCATGTGTAGTCAAGTTTACATTCCGTGTATTAGTGATATCTTATGATGTTTCTTTTTCTGTGTGACGTAGTTCACGTAGAATCACCGTACCTGCATCCACTCACTATGCCGCTACGGGCCTGATGACACAGATTCCATTGCTGAGTGATATTGCATTGTACGTACGTGCCACAACTTCTTTATCCATTTTTTGCTTTCTGGGATATTTACCTGATACTGTAGACGAGCTTCTTGTGAACACAGCCGTCCCAAATATTGGGGTGGCTGTCTGTTTTTGATTTTAATTTCCGTAAGCTATAGGACCATAAGTGCAAATGCCATAGGCTGTGTTGCTTTGTTTCTTACGTGTTTCAGGAAACACCATACACTTCTCCAGGGTGGCTGCTGGCAATTTACATCCTGCCAATCAGCATAACAAGGCTCCCTGTTCTCCATATCCTGTCCTACCTTTCTGGATTTTACACTTTTTTCAGATGGCCCTTTTGCCCGGGGGGCAGTGAGACTTCATTGTAGTACAGATTTCTTTACAGGCTTGCTTGGGTGGCCAAAAAGGGCGTATGCGTTTTTTCCTGAATATATTCAGGAAAAAACGCATACGCCCTTTTTAGCCAAGTGCATCATTGTCGACGTTCTGCCTCTTTTCCTATGCTTTCAGGGCAATTCCAGTCTACCCCCTGCAATCGTTTTCCTGAAATTCTGCCCCGCTTTCAAGTCCCCTTCGCAGGCTTACTTCAATATATTTGTGGAGGATAGCTGTCATTTATAACTCTGCAGGTTTGTGAATTACAGTGCCCCTGAGCTCCTTTCTTCAACTCGCTTTCTTGTGAGCTGGGCACAAAACCACAAGATTGCTTCAAGCCCTAATCTGTTTCCAGCAGGGCACACTGAGCCTTTGTTTAATTCCTCTTCCTGGTGGGAAATGAGCGTTACATTTGCCCGTGCAGACACCTATAGCTAGTCTCTCATTGGTTCTCCCTATTCCTGTTCATCTTGCACAGAAATTGCAAGCTGTGCCAAACAGGAGGTTAAAGGCACTGACTCTCCAAGCAGGGAGAGTGTTAGTAAAGCATCTGGAATGGTGAACCCGAGGACCAGGATACGAAATCTGAGGTGCATTTTAAATCGTTTCCCAATCACACGGTGGACCATACTGTGGGTTTCCCATGCATGTTTTAGCTGGAGGAAGAATCCCTTGATCCTGAAGAGTTGGGACCCATGGAATAGGTACCATGCAGTATGACTTCAAAGGGTCTGCATTTGCTCACCGAAACTCACCAATGCTATCAGCCTGAAGTGTCCAGCCTTATGTCTCAACCAGCTCTGGGTGTAGATGTGGTCAATCCAGGTTGCATCACATGCCCTGAGTGAATTATTTAAGAATTGCTCTCTATTTCACTGTCTTTGTGTTTTGTTTTTGAAATTTATTTTGATAATGGGATTTATCGGATTTTCACTTCTGCGTATCGGCCGCTGCACACACGCTTGATTCTCTTACGGAGACATATATATCCATGGGTTTTAAGATTCTTCCTAGTCAGGAATATTCCTAGGCGTTGAATATGTGGTGTTGAGTCCATTTCGTTGAGCAAGGAGTAGGTCTTGTCTATTACATATTAGGCTTATGGAATGTTTTCTGTGCTAATTTCAGTCTCTGCTTTTATGCAGCAACCCAAGGCACCTTTCCCCATAAGCAAGCACTAGTTGGTTTTCTAAATTTGAGACCCTGTTCTGTTTTGTAATTCAGTTCATGTGTAGTCAAGTTTACATTCCGTGTATTAGTGATATCTTATGATGTTTCTTTTTCTGTGTGACGTAGTTCACGTAGAATCACCGTACCTGCATCCACTCACTATGCCGCTACGGGCCTGATGACACAGATTTCATTGCTGAGTGATATTGCATTGCACGTACGTGCCACAACTTCTTTATCCATTTTTTGCTTTCTGGGATATTTACCTGGTACTGTAGACGAGCTTCTTGGGAACACAGCCGTCCCAAATTTTGGTGTGGCTCTCCGTTTTTGATTTTAATTTCCCTAAGCAATAGGACCATAATTGCAATTGCCATAGGCTGTGTTGCTTTATTTCTTACGTGTTTCAGGAAACACCATACACTTCTCCAGGGTGGCTGTTCACAATTTACATCCTGCCAATCAGCATAACAAGGCTCCCTGTTCTCCATATCCTGTCCTACCTTTCTGGATTTTACACTTTTTTCAGAGGGCCCTTTTGCCCGGGGGGCAGTGAGATTTCATTGTAGTGCAGATTTCCTTTACAGGCTTGCTTGTTTGGCCAAAAAGGGCGTATGCGTTTTTTCCTGAATATATTCAGGAAAAAATGCATACGCCCTTTTTGGCCAAGTGCATCATTGTCGACGTTCTGCCTCTTTACCTATGCTTTCAGGGCAATTCCTGTCTACCCCCTGCAATCGTTTTCCTGAAATTCTGCCCCGCTTTCAAGTCCCCTTCGCAGGCTTACTTCAATATATTTTTGGAGGATAGCTGTCATTTATAACTCTGCAGGTTTGTGAATTACAGTGGCCCTGAGCTCCTTTCTTCAACTCGCTTTCTTGTGAGCTGGGCACAAAACCGCAGGATTGCTTCAGGCCCTAATCTGTTTCCAGCAGGGCACACTGAGCCTTTGGTTAATTCCTCTTCCTGGTGGGCAATGAGGGTTACATTTGCCCGTGCAGACACCTATAGCTAGTCTCTCAATGGTTCTCCCTATTCCTGTTCATCTTGCACAGAAATTGCAAGCTGTGCCAAACAGGAGGTTAAAGGCACTGACTCTCCAAGCAGGGAGAATGTTAGTAAAGCATCTGGAATGGTGAACCCGAGGACCAGTATACGAAAACTGAGATGCATTTTAAATCGTTTCCCAATCACACGGTGGACCATACTGTGGGTTTCCTATGCATGTTTTAGCTAGAGGAAGAATCCCTTGAAACTGAAGAGTTGGGACCCATGGTATAGGTACGATGCAGTATGACTTCAAAGGGTCTGCATTTGCTCACCGAAACTCACCAATGCTATTAGCCTGAAGTGTCCAGCCTTATGTCTCAATCAGCTCTGGGTGTAGATGTGGTCAATCCCGGTTGCATCACATGCCCTGAGTGAATTATTTAAGAATTGCTCTCTATTTCACTGTCTTTGTGTTTTGTTTTTGAAATTTATTTTGATAATGGGATTTATCGGATTTTCACTGCTGCGTTTATGCCGCTGTACACACGCTTGATTCTCTTACGGAGACATATATATCCATGGGTTTTAAGATTCTTCCTAGTCAGGTAGATTCCTAGGCGTTGAATATGTGGTGTTGGGTCCATTTCGTTGAACAAGGAGTAGGTCTTGTCTATTACATATTTGGCTTATGGAAAGTTATCTGTGCTAATTTCAGTCTCTGGTTTTATGCAGCACCCCAAGGCACCTTTCCCCATAAGCAAGCACTAGTTGGTTTCCTAAATTTGAGACCCTGTTCTGTTTTGTAATTCAGTTCATGTGTAGTCAAGTTTACATTCCGTGTATTAGTGATATCTTATGATGTTTCTTTTTCTGTGTGACGTAGTTCACGTAGAATCACCGTACCTGCATCCACTCACTATGCCGCTACGGGCCTGATGACACAGATTTCATTGCTGAGTGATATTGCATTGTACGTACGTGCCACAACTTCTTTATCCATTTTTTGCTTTCTGGGATATTTACCTGATACTGTAGACGAGCTTCTTGTGAACACAGCCGTCCCAAATATTGGGGTGGCTGTCTGTTTTTGATTTTAATTTCCGTAAGCTATAGGACCATAAGTGGAAGTGCCATAGGCTGTCTTGCTTTGTTTCTTACGTGTTTCAGGAAACACCATACACTTCTCCAGGGTGGCTGCTGGCAATTTACATCCTGCCAATCAGCATAACAAGGCTCCCTGTTCTCCATATCCTGTCCTACTTTTCTGGATTTTACACTTTTTTTCAGATGGCCCTTTTGCCCGGGGGACTGTGAGACTTCATTGTAGTGCAGATTTCCTTTACAGGCTTGCTTGGTTGGCCAAAAAGGGCGTATGCGTTTTTTCCTGAATATATTCAGGAAAAAACGCATACGCCCTTTTTGGCCAAGTGCATCATTGTCGACGTTCTGCCTCTTTTCCTATGCTTTCAGGGCAATTCCAGTCTACCCCCTGCAATCGTTTTCCTGAAATTCTGCCCCGCTTTCAAGTCCCCTTCGCAGGCTTACTTCAATATATTTTTGGAGGATAACTGTCATTTATAACTCTGCAGGTTTGTGAATTACAGTGCCCCTGAGCTCCTTTGTTCAACTCACTTTCTTGTGAGCTGGGCACAAAACCGCAGGATTGCTTCAGGCCCTAATCTGTTTTCAGCAGGGCACGCTGAGCCTTTGTTTAATTCCTCTTCCTGGTGGGCAATGAGCATTACATTTGCCCGTGCAGACACCTACAGCTAGTCTCTCATTGGTTCTCCCTATTCCTGTTCATCTTGCACAGAAATTGCAAGCTGTGCCAAACAGGAGGTTAAAGGCACTGACTCTCCAAGCGGGGAGAGTGTTAGTAAAGCATCTGGAATGGTGAACCCGAGGACCAGGATACGAAAACTGAGATGCATTTTAAATCGTTTCCCAATCACACGGTGGACGATAATCTGGGTTTCCCATGCATGTTTTAGCTGGAGGAAGAATCCCTTGAACCTGGAGAGTTGGGACCCATGGAATGGGTACCATGCAGTATGACTTCAAAGGGTCTGCATTTGCTCACCGAAACTCACCAATGCTATCAGCCTGAAGTATCCAGGCTTATGTCTCAACCAGCTCTGGGTGTAGATGTGGTCAATCCCGGTTGCATCACATGCCCTGAGTGAATTATTTAAGAATTGCTCTCTATTTCACTGTCTTTGTGTTTTGTTTTCGAAATTTATTTTGATAATGGGATTTATCGGATTTTCACCGCTGCGTTTCGGCCGCTGTACACACGCTTGATTCTCTAACGGAGACATATATATCCATGGGTTTTTAGATTCTTCCTAGTCAGGTATATTCCTAGGCGTTGAATATGTGGTGTTGGTTCCATTTCGTTGAGCAAGGAGTAGGTCTTGTCTATTACATATTTGGCTTATGGAAAGTTATCTGTGCTAATTTCAGTCTCCGGTTTTATGCAGCCCCCCAAGGCACCTTTCCCCATAAGCAAGCACTAGTTGGTTTTCTAAATTTGAGACCCTGTTCTGTTTTGTAATTCAGTTCATGTGTAGTCAAGTTTACATTCCGTGTATTAGTGATATCTTATGATGTTTCTTTTTCTGTGTGACGTAGTTCACGTAGAATCACCGTACCTGCATCCACTCACTATGCCGCTACGGGCCTGATGACACAGATTTCATTGCTGAGTGATATTGCATTGTACGTACGTGCCACAACTTCTTTATCCATTTTTTGCTTTCTGGGATATTTACCTGATACTGTAGACGAGCTTCTTGTGAACACAGCCGTCCCAAATATTGGGGTGGCTGTCTGTTATTGATTTTAATTTCCGTAAGCTATAGGACCATAAGTGGAAGTGCCATAGGCTGTCTTGCTTTGTTTCTTACGTGTTTCAGGAAACACCATACACTTCTCCAGGGTGGCTGCTGGCAATTTACATCCTGCCAATCAGCATAACAAGGCTCCCTGTTCTCCATATCCTGTCCTACTTTTCTGGATTTTACACTTTTTTTCAGATGGCCCTTTTGCCTGGGGGACAGTGAGACTTCATTGTAGTGCAGATTTCCTTTACAGGCTTGCTTGGTTGGCCAAAAAGGGCGTATGCGTTTTTTCCTGAATATATTCAGGAAAAAACGCATACGCCCTTTTTGGCCAAGTGCATCATTGTCGACGTTCTGCCTCTTTTCCTATGCTTTCAGGGCTATTCCAGTCTACCCCCTGCAATCGTTTTCCTGAAATTCTGCCCTGCTTTCAAGTCCCCTTCGCAGGCTTACTTCAATATATTTTTGGAGGATAGCTGTCATTTATAACTCTGCAGGTTTGTGAATTACAGAGCCCCTGAGCTCCTTTCTTCAACTCGCTTTCTTGTGAGCTGGGCACAAAACCGCAGGATTGCTTCAGGCCCTAATCTGTTTCCGGCAGGGCATGCTGAGCCTTTGGTTAATTCCTCTTCCTGGTGGGAAATGAGGGTTACATTTGCCCGTGCAGACACCTACAGCTAGTCTCTCATTGGTTCTCCCTATTCCTGTTCATCTTGCACAGAAATTGCAAGCTGTGCCAAACAGGAGGTTAAAGGCACTGACTCTGCGAGCAGGGAGAGTGTTAGTAAAGCATCTGGAATGGTGAACCCGAGGACCAGGATACGAAAACTGAGATGCATTTTAAATCGTTTCCCAATCACACGGTGGATGATACTCTGGGTTTCCCATGCATGTTTTAGCTGGAGGAAGAATCCCTTGAACCTGGAGAGTTGGGACCCATGGAATGGGTACCATGCAGTATGACTTCATAGGGTCTGCATTTGCTCACCGAAACTCACCAATGCTATCAGCCTGAAGTGTCCAGCCTTATGTCTCAACCAGCTCTGGGTGTAGATGTGTTAAATCCCGGTTGCATCACATGCCCTGAGTGAATTATTTAAGAATTGCTCTCTATTTCACTGTCTTTGTGTTTTGTTTTCGAAATTTATTTTGATAATGGGATTTATCGGATTTTCACTGCTGCGTTTCGGCCACTGTACACACGCTTGATTCTCTTACGGAGACATATATATCCATGGGTTTTAAGATTCTTACTAGTCAGGTGTATTCCTAGGCGTTGAATATGTGGTGTTGAGTCCATTTCGTTGAGCAAGGAGTAGGTCTTGTCTATTACATATTTGGCTTATGGAATGTTATCTGTGCTAATTTCAGTCTCTGGTTTTATGCAGCACCCCAAGGCACCTTTCCCCATAAGCAAGCACTGGTTGGTTTTCTAAATTTGAGACCCTGTTCTGTTTTGTAATTCAGTTCATGTGTAGTCAAGTTTACATTCCGTGTATTAGTGATATCTTATGATGTTTCTTTTTCTGTGTGACGTAGTTCACGTAGAATCACCGTACCTGCATCCACTCACTATGCCGCTACGGGCCTGATGACACAGATTTCATTGCTGAGTGATACTGCATTGCACGTACGTGCCACAACTTCTTTATCCATTTTTTGCTTTCTGGGATATTTACCTGGTACTGTAGACGAGCTTCTTGGGAACACAGCCGTCCCAAACTTTGGGGTGGCTCTCTGTTTTTGATTTTAATTTCCCTAAGGAATAGGACCATAAGTGCAATTGCCATAGGCTGTGTTGCTTTATTTCTTACGTGTTTCAGGAAACACCATACACTTCTCCAGGGTGGCTGTTGGCAATTTACATCCTGCCAATCAGCATAACAAGGCTCTCTGTTCCCCATATCCTGTCCTACCTTTCTGGATTTTACACTTTTTTCAGATGGCCCTTTTGCCCAGGGGGCAGTGAGACTTCATTGTAGTGCAGATTTCCTTTACAGGCTTGCTTGGTTGGCCAAAAAGGGCGTATGCGTTTTTCCCTGAATATATTCAGGAAAAAACGCATACGCCCTTTTTGGCCAAGTGCATCATTGTCGACGTTGTGCCTCTTTTCCTATGCTTTCAGGGCAATTCCAGTCTACCCCCTGCAATCGTTTTCCTGAAATTCTGCCCCGCTTTCAAGTCCCCTTCGCAGGCTTACTTCAATATATTTTTGGAGGATAGCTGTCATTTATAACTCTGCAGGTTTGTGAATTACAGTGCCCCTGAGCTCCGTTCTTCACTCGCTTTCTTGTGAGCTGGGCACAAAACCGCAGGATTGCTTCAGGCCCTAATCTCTTTTCAGCAGGGCACGCTGAGCCTTTGTTTAATTCCTCTTCCTGGTGGGCAATGAACATAACATTTGCCCGTGCAGACACCTACAGCTAGTCTCTCATTGGTTCTCCCTATTCCTGTTCATCTTGCACAGAAATTGCAAGCTGTGCCAAAGAGGAGGTTAAAGGCACTGACACTCCAAGCGGGGAGAGTGGTAGTAAAGCATCTGGAATGGTGAACCCGAGGACCAGGATACGAAAACTGAGATGCATTTTAAATCGTTTCCCAATCACATGGTGTACGAAACTCTGGGTTTCCCATGCATGTTTTAGGTGGAGGAAGAATCCCTTGAACCTGGAGAGTTGGGACCCATGGAATGGGTACCATGCAGTATGACTTCAAAGGGTCTGCATTTGCTCACCGAAACTCACCAATGCTATCAGCCTGAAGTGTCCAGCCTTATGTCTCAACCAGCTCTGGGTGTAGATGTGGTAAATCCAGGTTGCATCACATGCCCTGAGTGATTTATTTAAGAATTGCTCTCTATTTCACTGTCTTTGTGTTTTGTTTTCGAAATTTATTTTGATAATGGGATTTATCGGATTTTCACTGCTGCGTTTCGGCCGCTGTACACACGCTTGATTCTCTTACGGAGACATATATATCCATGGGTTTTAAGATTCTTCCTAGTCAGGTATATTCCTAGGCATTGAATATGTGGTGTTGGGTCCATTTCGTTGAGCAAGGAGTAAGTCTTGTCTATTACATATTTGGCTTATGGAAAGTTATCTGTGCTAATTTCTGTCTCTGGTTTTATGCAGCACCCCAAGGCAACTTTTCCCATAAGCAAGCACTAGTTGGTTTTCTAAATTTGAAACCCTGTTCTGTTTTGTAATTCAGTTCATGTGTAGTTAAGTTTACATTCCGTGTATTAGTGATATCTTATGATGTTTCCTTTTCTGTGTGACGTAGTTCACGTAGAATCACCGTAGCTGCATCCACTCACTATGCCGCTACGGGCCTGATGACACAGATTTCATTGCTGAGTGATATTGCATTGTACGTACGTGCCACAACTTCTTTATCCATTTTTTGCTTTCTGGGATATTTACCTGATACTGTAGACGAGCTTCTTGTGAACACAGCCGTCCCAAATATTGGGGTGGCTGTCTGTTTTTGATTTTAATTTCCGTAAGCTATAGGACCATAAGTGGAAGTGCCATAGGCTGTGTTGCTTTGTTTATTACGTGTTTCAGGAAACACCATACACTTCTCCAGGGTGGCTGCCGGCAATTTACATCCTGCCAATCAGCATAACAAGGCTTCCTGTTCTCCATATCCTGTCCTACATTTCTGGATTTTACGCTTTTTTCAGATGGCCCTTTTGCCCGGGGGGCAGTGAGACTTCATTGTAGTGCAGATTTCCTTTACAGGCTTGCTTGGTTGGCCAAAAAGTGCGTATGCGTTTTTTCCTGAATATATTCAGGAAAAAACGCATACGCCCTTTTTGGCCAAGTGCATCATTGTCGACGTTGTGCCTCTTTTCCTATGCTTTCAGGGCAATTCCAGTCTACCCCCTGCAATCGTTTTCCTGAAATTCTGCCCCCCTTTCAAGTCCCCTTCGCAGGCTTACTTCAATATATTTTTGGAGGATAGCTGTCATTTATAACTCTGCAGGTTTGTGAATTACAGTGCCCCTGAGCTCCTTTCTTCAACTCGCTTTCTTGTGAGCTGGGCACAAAACCGCAGGATTGCTTCAGGCCCTAATCTGTTTCCGGCAGGGCACACTGATCCTTTGGTTAATTCCTCTTCCTGGTGGGCAATGAGCATTACATTTGCCCGTGCAGACACCTACGCCTAGTCTCTCATTGGTTCTCCCTATTCCTGTTCATCTTGCACAGAAATTGCAAGCTGTGCCAAAGAGGAGGTTAAAGGCACTGACTCTCCAAGCGGGGAGAGTGTTAGTAAAGCATCTGGAATGTTGAACCCGAGGACCAGGATACGAAAACTGAGATGCATTTTAAATCGTATCCCAATCACACGGTGGACGATACTCTGGGTTTCCCATGCATGTTTTAGCTGGAGGACGAATCCCTTGAACCTGGAGAGTTGGGACCCATGGAATGGGTACCATGCAGTATGACTTCAAAGGGTCTGCATTTGCTCACCGAAACTCACCAATGCTATCAGCCTGAAGTGTCCAGCCTTATGTCTCAACCAGCTCTGGGTGTAGATGTGGTAAATCCCGGTTGAATCACATGCCCTGAGTGAATTATTAAGAATTGCTCTCTATTTCACTGTCTTTGTGTTTTGTTTTTGAAATTTATTTTGATAATGGGATTTATCGGATTTTCACTGCTGCGTTTCGGCCGCTGTACACACGCTTGATTCTCTTACGGAGACATATATATCCATGGGTTTTAAGATTCTTACTAGTCAGGTG
Source organism: Phocoena phocoena (assembly GCF_963924675.1). Taxonomy (NCBI): domain Eukaryota; kingdom Metazoa; phylum Chordata; class Mammalia; order Artiodactyla; family Phocoenidae; genus Phocoena; species Phocoena phocoena. The sequence goes on from NW_027077559.1 coordinate 20,088, forward strand.
TATTCCTAGGCGTTGAATATGTGGTGTTGGGTCCATTTCGGTGAGCAAGGAGTAGGTCTTGTCTATTACATATTTGGCTTATGGAAAGTTATCTGTGCTAATTTCAGTCTCTGGTTTTATGCAGCACCCCAAGGCTCCTTTCCCCATAAGCAAGCACTAGTTGGTTTTCTAAATTTGAGACCCTGTTCTGTTTTGTAATTCAGTTCATGTGTAGTCAAGTTTACATTCCATGTATTAGTGATATCTTATGATGTTTCTTTTTCTGTGTGACGTAGTTCACGTAGAATCACCGTACCTGCATCCACTCACTATGCCGCTACGGGCCTGATGACACAGATTTCATTACTGAGTGATATTGCATTGCACGTACGTGCCACAACTTCTTTATCTATTTTTTGCTTTCTGGGATATTTACCTGATACTGTAGACGAGCTTCTTGTGAACACAGTCGTCCCAAATATTGGGGTGGCTGTCTGTTTTTGATTTTAATTTCCGTAAGCTATAGGACCATAAGTGGAAGTGCCATAGGCTGTGTTGCTTTGTTTCTTACGTGTTTCAGGAAACACCATACACTTCTCCAGGGTGGCTGCCGGCAATTTACATCCTGCCAATCAGCATAACAAGGCTCCCTGTTCTCCATATCCTGTCCTACATTTCTGGATTTTACACTTTTTTCAGATGGCCCTTTTGCCCGGGGTGGGGGGGGCAGTGAGACTTCATTGTAGTGCAGATTTCCTTTACAGGCTTGCTTGGTTGGCCAAAAAGGGCGTATGCGTTTTTTCCTGAATATATTCAGGAAAAAACGCATACGCACTTTTTGGCCAAGTGCATCATTGTCGACGTTCTGCCTCTTTTCCTATGCTTTCAGGGCAATTCCAGTCTACACCCTGCAATCGTTTTCCTGAAATTCTGCCCCGCTTTCAAGTCCCCTTCGCAGGCTTACTTCAATATATTTTTGGAGGATAGCTGTCATTTATAACTCTGCAGGTTTGTGAATTACAGTGCCCCTGAGCTCCTTTCTTCAACTCGCTTTCTTGTGAGCTGGGCACAAAACCGCAGGATTGCTTCAGGCCCTAATCTGTTTCCGGCAGGGCACACTGAGCCTTTGGTTAATTCCTCTTCCTGGTCGGCAATGAGCGTTACATTTGCCCGTGCAGACACCTACAGCTAGTCTCTCATTGGTTCTCCCTATTCCTGTTCATCTGGCACAGAAATTGCAAGCTGTGCCAAACAGGAGGTTAAAGGCACTGACTCTCCAAGCAGGGAGAGTGTTAGTAAAGCATCTGGAATGGTGAACCCGAGGACCAGGATACGAAAACTGAGATGCATTTTAAATCGTTTCCCAATCACACGGTGGACGATACTGTGGGTTTCCCATGCATGTTTTAGCTGGAGGAAGAATCCCTTGAACCTGAAGAGTTGGGACCCATGGAATAGGTACCATGCAGTATGACTTCAAAGGGTCTGCATTTGCTCACCGAAACTCACCAATGCTATCAGCCTGAAATGTCCAGCCTTATGTCTCAACCAGCACTGGGTGTAGATGTGGTCAATCCCGGTTGCATCACATGCCCTGAGTGAATTATTTAAGAATTGCTCTCTATTTCACTGTCTTTGTGTTTTGTTTTCGAAATTTATTTTGATAATGGGATTTATCGGATTTTCACTGCTGCGTATCGGCCGCTGTACACACGCTTGATTCTCTTACGGAGACATATATATCCATGGGTTTTAAGATTCTTCCTAGTCAGGTATATTCCTAGGCGTTGAATATGTGGTGTTGGGTCCATTTCGTTGAGCAAGGAGTAGGTCTTGTCTATTACATATTTGTCTTATGGAATGTTATCTGTGCTAATTTCAGTCTCTGGTTTTATGCAGCACCCCAAGGCACCGTTCCCCATAAGCAAGCACTAGGTGGTTTTCTAAATTTGAGACCCTGTTCTGTTTTGTAATACAGTTCATGTGTAGTCAAGGTTACATTCCGTGTATTAGTGATATCTTATGATGTTTCTTTTTCTGTGTGACGTAGTTCACGTAGAATCACCGTACCTGCATCCACTCACTATGCCGTTACGGGCCTGATGACACAGATTTCATTGCTGAGTGATATTGCATTGCACGTACGTGCCACAACTTCTTTATCCATTTTTTGCTTTCTGGGATATTTACCTGATACTGTAGACGAGCTTCTTGTGAACACAGCCGTCCCAAATATTGGGGTGGCTGTCTGTTTTTGATTTTAATTTCCGTAAGCTATAGGACCATAAGTGGAAGTGCCATAGGCTGTGTTGCTTTGTTTCTTACGTGTTTCAGGAAACACCATACACTTCTCCAGGGTGGCTGCTGGCAATTTACATCCTGCCAATCAGCATAACAAGGCTCCCTGTTCTCCATATCCTGTCCTACCTTTCTGGATTTTACACTTTTTTCAGATGGCCCTTTTGCCCGGGGGGCAGTGAGACTTCATTGTAGTGCAGATTTCCTTTACAGGCTTGCTTGGTTGGCCAAAAAGGGCGTATGCGTTTTTTCCTGAATATATTCAGGAAAAAACGCATACGCCCTTTTTGGCCAAGTGCATCATTGTCAACGTTCTGCCTCTTTTCCTATGCTTTCAGGGCAATTCCAGTCTACTCGTGCAATCGTTTTCCTCAAATTCTGCCCCGCTTTCAAGTCCCCTTCGCAGGCTTACTTCAATATATTTTTGGAGGATAGCTGTCATTTATGACTCTGCAGGTTTGTGAATTACAGTGCCCCTGAGCTCCTTTCTTCAACTCGCTTTCTTGTGAGCTGGGCACAAAACCGCAGGATTGCTTCAGGCCCTAATCTGTTTTCAGCAGGGCACGCTGAGCCTTTGTTTAATTCCTCTTCCTGGTGGGCAATGAGCGTTACATTTGCCCGTGCAGACACCTACAGCTAGTCTCTCATTGGTTCTCCCTATTCCTGTTCATCTTGCACAGAAATTGCAAGCTGTGCCAAACAGGAGGTTAAACGCACTGACTCTCCAAGTGGGGAGAGTGTTAGTAAAGCATCTGGAATGGTGAACCCGAGGACCAGGATACGAAAACTGAGATGCATTTTAAATCGTTTCCCAATCACACGGTGGACGATACTCTGGGTTTCCCATGCATGTTTTAGCTGGAGGAAGAATCCCTTGAACCTGGAGAGTTGGGACACATGGAATGGGTACCATGCAGTATGACTTCAAAGGGTCTGCATTTGCTCACCGAAACTCACCAATGCTATCAGCCTGAAGTGTCCAGGCTTATGTCTCAACCAGCTCTGGGTGTAGATGTGGTCAATCCCGGTTGTATCACATGCCCTGAGTGAATTATTTAAGAATTGCTCTCTATTTCACTGTCTTTGTGTTTTGTTTTCGAAATTTATTTTGATAATGGGATTTATCGGATTTTCACCGCTGCGTTTCGGCCGCTCTACACACGCTTGATTCTCTTACGGAGACATATATATCCATGGGTTTTTAGATTCTTCCTAGTCAGGTATATTCCTAGGCGTTGAATATGTGGTGTTGGTTCCATTTCGTTGAGCAAGGAGTAGGTCTTGTCTATTACATATTTGGCTTATGGAAAGTTATCTGTGCTAATTTCAGTCTCTGGTTTTATGCAGCCCCCCAAGGCACCTTTCCCCATAAGCAAGCACTAGTTTGTTTTCTAAATTTGAGACCCTGTTCTGTTTTGTAATTCAGTTCATGTGTAGTCAAGTTTACATTCCGTGTATTAGTGATATCTTATGATGTTTCTTTTTCTGTGTGACGTAGTTCACGTAGAATCACCGTACCTGCATCCACTCACTATGCCGCTATGGGCCTGATGACACAGATTTCATTGCTGAGTGATATTGCATTGTACGTACGTGCCACAACTTCTTTATCCATTTTTTGCTTTCTGGGATATTTACCTGATACTGTAGACGAGCTTCTTGTGAACACAGCCGTCCCAAATATTGGGGTGGCTGTCTGTTTTTGATTTTAATTTCCGTAAGCTATAGGACCATATGTGGAAGTGCCATAGGCTGTCTTGCTTTGTTTCTTACGTGTTTCAGGAAACACCATACACTTCTCCAGGGTGGCTGCTGGCAATTTACATCCTGCCAATCAGCATAACAAGGCTCCCTGTTCTCCATATCCTGTCCTACTTTTCTGGATTTTACACTTTTTTTCAGATGGCCCTTTTGCCCGGGGGACTGTGAGACTTCATTGTAGTGCAGATTTCCTTTACAGGCTTGCTTGGTTGGCCAAAAAGGGCGTATGCGTTTTTTCCTGAATATATTCAGGAAAAAACGCATACGCCCTTTTTGGCCAAGTGCATCATTGTCGACGTTCTGCCTCTTTTCCTATGCTTTCAGGGCAATTCCAGTCTACCCCCTGCAATCGTATTCCTGAAATTCTGCCCCGCTTTCAACTCCCCTTCGCAGGCTTACTTCAATATATTTTTGGAGGATAACTGTCATTTATAACTCTGCAGGTTTGTGAATTAGAGTGCCCCTGAGCTCCTTTGTTCAACTCACTTTCTTGTGAGCTGGGCACAAAACCGCAGGATTGCTTCAGGCCCTAATCTGTTTCCAGCAGGGCACAATGAGCCTTTGTTTAATTCCTCTTCCTGGTGGGCAATGAGCATTACATTTGCCCGTGCAGACACCTAAAGCTAGTCTCTCATTGGTTCTCCCTATTCCTGTTCATCTTGCACAGAAATTGCAAGCTGTGCCAAACAGGAGGTTAAAGGCACTGACTCTCCAAGCGGGGAGAGTGTTAGTAAAGCATCTGGAATGGTGAACCCGAGGACCAGGATACGAAAACTGAGATGCATTTTAAATCGTTTCCCAATCACACGGTGGACGATACTCTGGGTTTCCCATGCATGTTTTAGCTGGAGGAAGAATCCCTTGAACCTGGAGAGTTGGGACCCATGGAATGGGTACCATGCAGTATGACTTCAAAAGGTCTGCATTTGCTCACCGAAACTCACCAATGCTATCAGCCTGAAGTGTCCAGGCTTATGTCTCAACCAGCTCTGGGTGTAGATGTGGTCAATCCCGGTTGCATCACATGCCCTGAGTGAATTATTTAAGAATTGCTCTCTATTTCACTGTCTTTGTGTTTTGTTTTCGAAATTTATTTTGATAATGGGATTTATCGGATTTTCACCGCTGCGTTTCGGCCGCTGTCCACACGCTTGATTCTCTTACGGAGACATATATATCTATGGGTTTTTAGATTCTTCCTAGTCAGGTATATTCCTAGGCGTTGAATATGTGGTGTTGGTTCCATTTCGTTGAGCAAGGAGTAGGTCTTGTCTATTACATATTTGGCTTATGGAAAGTTATCTGTGCTAATTTCAGTCTCTGGTTTTATGCAGCCCCCCAAGGCACCTTTCCCCATAAGCAAGCACTAGTTGGTTTTCTAAATTTGAGACCCTGTTCTGTTTTGTAATTCAGTTCATGTGTAGTCAAGTTTACATTCCGTGTATTAGTGATATCTTATGATGTTTCTTTTTCTGTGTGACGTAGTTCACGTAGAATCACCGTACCTGCATCCACTCACTATGCCGCTACGGGCCTGATGACACAGATTTCATTGCTGAGTGATACTGCATTGCACGTACGTGCCACAACTTCTTTATCCATTTTTTGCTTTCTGGGATATTTACCTGGTACTGTAGACGAGCTTCTTGGGAACACAGCCGTCCCAAACTTTGGGGTGGCTCTCTGTTTTTGATTTTAATTTCCCTAAGGAATAGGACCATAAGTGCAATTGCCATAGGCTTTGTTGCTTTATTTCTTACGTGTTTCAGGAAACACCATACACTTCTCCAGGGTGGCTGTTGGCAATTTTCATCCTGCCAATCAGCATAACAAGGCTCCCTGTTCTCCATATCCTGTCCTACCTTTCTGGATTTTACACTTTTTTCAGATGGCCCTTTTGCCCAGGGGGCAGTGAGACTTCATTGTAGTGCAGATTTCCTTTACAGGCTTGCTTGGTTGGCCAAAAAGGGCGTATGCGTTTTTCCCTGAATATATTCAGGAAAAAACGCATACGCCCTTTTTGGCCAAGTGCATCATTGTCGACGTTGTGCCTCTTTTCCTATGCTTTCAGTGCAAATCCAGTCTACCCCCTGCAATCGTTTTCCTGAAATTCTGCCCCGCTTTCAAGTCCCCTTCGCAGGCTTACTTCAATATATTTTTGGAGGATAGCTGTCATTTATAACTCTGCAGGTTTGTGAATTACAGTGCCCCTGAGCTCCTTTCTTCAACTCGCTTTCTTGTGAGCTGGGCACAAAACCGCAGGATTGCTTCAGGCCCTAATCTGTTTTCAGCAGGGCACGCTGAGCCTTTGTTTAATTCCTCTTCCTGGTGGGCAATGAGCATAACATTTGCCCGTGCAGACACCTACAGCTAGTCTCTCATTGGTTCTCCCTATTCCTGTTCATTTTGCACAGAAATTGCAAGCTGTGCCAAAGAGGAGGTTAAAGGCACTGACACTCCAAGCGGGGAGAGTGGTAGTAAAGCATCTGGAATGGTGAACCCGAGGACCAGGATACGAAAACTGAGATGCATTTTAAATCGTTTCCCAATCACATGGTGGACGAAACTCTGGGTTTCCCATGCATGTTTTAGGTGGAGGAAGAATCCCTTGAACCTGGAGAGTTGGGACCCATGGAATGGGTACCATGCAGTATGACTTCAAAGGGTCTGCATTTGCTCACCGAAACTCACCAATGCTATCAGCCTGAAGTGTCCAGCCTTATGTCTCAACCAGCTCTGGGTGTAGATGTGTTAAATCCAGGTTGCATCACATGCCCTGAGTGAATAATTTAAGAATTGCTCTCTATTTCACTGTCCTTGTGTTTTGTTTTCGAAATTTATTTTGATAATGGGATTTATCGGATTTTCACTGCTGCGTTTCGGCCGCTGTACACACGCTTGATTCTCTTACGGAGACATATATATCCATGGGTTTTAAGATTCTTCCTAGTCAGGTATATTCCTAGGCATTGAATATGTGGTGTTGGGTCCATTTCGTTGAGCAAGGAGTAAGTCTTGTCTATTACATATTTGGCTTATGGAAAGTTATCTGTGCTAATTTCTGTCTCTGGTTTTATGCAGCACCCCAAGGCACCTTTTCCCATAAGCAAGCACTAGTTGGTTTTCTAAATTTGAGACCCTGTTCTGTTTTGTAATTCAGTTCATGTGTAGTCAAGTTTACATTCCGTGTATTAGTGATATCTTATGATGTTTCCTTTTCTGTGTGACGTAGTTCACGTAGAATCACCGTACCTGCATCCACTCACTATGCCGCTACGGGCCTGATGACACAGATTTCATTGCTGAGTGATATTGCATTGTACGTACGTGCCACAACTTCTTTATCCATTTTTTGCTTTCTGGGATATTTACCTGATACTGTAGACGAGCTTCTTGTGAACACAGCCGTCCCAAATATTGGGGTGGCTGTCTGTTTTTGATTTTAATTTCCGTAAGCTATAGGACCATAAGTGGAAGTGCCATAGGCTGTGTTGCTTTGTTTATTACGTGTTTCAGGAAACACCATACACTTCTCCAGGGTGGCTGCCGGCAATTTACATCCTGCCAATCAGCATAACAAGGCTTCCTGTTCTCCATATCCTGTCCTACATTTCTGGATTTTACGCTTTTTTCAGATGGCCCTTTTGCCCGGGGGGCAGTGAGACTTCATTGTAGTGCAGATTTCCTTTACAGGCTTGCTTGGTTGGCCAAAAAGTGCGTATGCGTTTTTTCCTGTATATATTCAGGAAAAAACGCATACGCCCTTTTTGGCCAAGTGCATCATTGTCGACGTTGTGCCTCTTTTCCTATGCTTTCAGGGCAATTCCAGTCTACCCCCTGCAATCGTTTTCCTGAAATTCTGCCCCGCTTTCAAGTCCCCTTCGCAGGCTTACTTCAATATATTTTTGGAGGATAGCTGTCATTTATAACTCTGCAGGTTTGTGAATTACAGTGCCCCTGAGCTCCTTTCTTCAACTCGCTTTCTTGTGAGCTGGGCACAAAACCGCAGGATTGCTTCAGGCCCTAATCTGTTTCCGGCAGGGCACACTGATCCTTTGGTTAATTCCTCTTCCTGGTGGGCAATGAGCATTACATTTGCCCGTGCAGACACCTACGCCTAGTCTCTCATTTGTTCTCCCTATTCCTGTTCATCTTGCACAGAAATTGCAAGCTGTGCCAAAGAGGAGGTTAAAGGCACTGACTCTCCAAGCGGGGAGAGTGTTAGTAAAGCATCTGGAATGTTGAACCCGAGGACCAGGATACGAAAACTGAGATGCATTTTAAATCGTATCCCAATCACACGGTGGACGATACTCTGGGATTCCCATGCATGTTTTAGCTGGAGGACGAATCCCTTGAACCTGGAGAGTTGGGACCCATGGAATGGGTACCATGCAGTATGACTTCAAAGGGTCTGCATTTGCTCACCGAAACTCACCAATGCTATCAGCCTGAAGTGTCCAGCCTTATGTCTCAACCAGCTCTGGGTGTAGATGTGGTAAATCCCGGTTGAATCACATGCCCTGAGTGAATTATTAAGAATTGCTCTCTATTTCACTGTCTTTGTGTTTTGTTTTCGAAATTTATTTTGATAATGGGATTTATCGGATTTTCACTGCTGCGTTTCGGCCGCTGTACACACGCTTGATTCTCTTACGGAGACATATATATCCATGGGTTTTAAGATTCTTACTAGTCAGGTGTATTCCTAGGCGTTGAATATGTGGTGTTGGGTCCATTTCGGTGAGCAAAGAGTAGGTCTTGTCTATTACATATTTGGCTTATGGAAAGTTATCTGTGCTAATTTCAGTCTCTGGTTTTATGCAGCACCCCAAGGCTCCTTTCCCCATAAGCAAGCACTAGTTGGTTTTCTAAATTTGAGACCCTGTTCTGTTTTGTAATTCAGTTCATGTGTAGTCAAGTTTACATTCCATGTATTAGTGATATCTTATGATGTTTCTTTTTCTGTGTGACGTAGTTCACGTAGAATCACCGTACCTGCATCCACTCACTATGCCGCTACGGGCCTGATGACACAGATTTCATTACTGAGTGATATTGCATTGCACGTACGTGCCACAACTTCTTTATCTATTTTTTGCTTTCTGGGATATTTACCTGATACTGTAGACGAGCTTCTTGTGAACACAGTCGTCCCAAATATTGGGGTGGCTGTCTGTTTTTGATTTTAATTTCCGTAAGCTATAGGACCATAAGTGGAAGTGCCATAGGCTGTGTTGCTTTGTTTCTTACGTGTTTCAGGAAACACCATACACTTCTCCAGGGTGGCTGCCGGCAATTTACATCCTGCCAATCAGCATAACAAGGCTCCCTGTTCTCCATATCCTGTCCTACATTTCTGGATTTTACCCTTTTTTCAGATGGCCCTTTTGCCCGGGGAGGGGGGGGCAGTGAGACTTCATTGTAGTGCAGATTTCCTTTACAGGCTTGCTTGGTTGCCCAAAAAGGGCGTATGCGTTTTTTCCTGAATATATTCAGGAAAAAACGCATACGCCCTTTTCGGCCAAGTGCATCATTGTCGACGTTCTGCCTCTTTTCCTATGCTTTCAGGGCAATTCCAGTCTACACCCTGCAATCGTTTTCCTGAAATTCTGCCCCGCTTTCAAGTCCCCTTCGCAGGCTTACTTCAATATATTTTTGGAGGATAGCTGTCATTTATAACTCTGCAGGTTTGTGAATTACAGTGCCCCTGAGCTCCTTTCTTCAACTCGCTTTCTTGTGAGCTGGGCACAAAACCGCAGGATTGCTTCAGGCCCTAATCTGTTTCCGGCAGGGCACACTGAGCCTTTGGTTAATTCCTCTTCCTGATCGGCAATGAGCGTTACATTTGCCCGTGCAGACACCTACAGCTAGTCTCTCATTGGTTCTCCCTATTCCTGTTCATCTGGCACAGAAATTGCAAGCTGTGCCAAACAGGAGGTTAAAGGCACTGACTCTCCAAGCAGGGAGAGTGTTAGTAAAGCATCTGGAATGGTGAACCCGAGGACCAGGATACGAAAACTGAGATGCATTTTAAATCGTTTCCCAATCACACGGTGGACGATACTGTGGGTTTCCCATGCATGTTTTAGCTGGAGGAAGAATCCCTTGAACCTGAAGAGTTGGGACCCATGGAATAGGTACCATGCAGTATGACTTCAAAGGGTCTGCATTTGCTCACCGAAACTCACCAATGCTATCAGCCTGAAATGTCCAGCCTTATGTCTCAACCAGCACTGGGTGTAGATGTGGTCAATCCCGGTTGCATCACATGCCCTGAGTGAATTATTTAAGAATTGCTCTCTATTTCACTGTCTTTGTGTTTTGTTTTCGAAATTTATTTTGATAATGGGATTTATCGGATTTTCACTGCTGCGTAACGGCCGCTGTACACACGCTTGATTCTCTTACGGAGACATATATATCCATGGGTTTTAAGATTCTTCCTAGTCAGGTATATTCCTAGGCGTTGAATATGTGGTGTTGGGTCCATTTCGTTGAGCAAGGAGTAGGTCTTGTCTATTACATATTTGTCTTATGGAATGTTATCTGTGCTAATTTCAGTCTCTGGTTTTATGCAGCACCCCAAGGCACCGTTCCCCATAAGCAAGCACTAGGTGGTTTTCTAAATTTGAGACCCTGTTCTGTTTTGTAATACAGTTCATGTGTAGTCAAGGTTACATTCCGTGTATTAGTGATATCTTATGATGTTTCTTTTTCTGTGTGACGTAGTTCACGTAGAATCACCGTACCTGCATCCACTCACTATGCCGTTACGGGCCTGATGACACAGATTTCATTGCTGAGTGATATTGCATTGTACGTACGTGCCACAACTTCTTTATCCATTTTTAGCTTTCTGGGATATTTACCTGATACTGTAGACGAGCTTCTTGTGAACACAGCCGTCCCAAATATTGGGGTGGCTGTCTGGTTTTGATTTTAATTTCCGTAAGCTATAGGACCATAAGTGGAAGTGCCATAGGCTGTGTTGCTTTGTTTCTTACGTGTTTCAGGAAACACCATACACTTCTCCAGGGTGGCTGCTGGCAATTTACATCCTGCCAATCAGCATAACAAGGCTCCCTGTTCTCCATATCCTGTCCTACCTTTCTGGATTTTACACTTTTTTCAGATGGCCCTTTTGCCCGGGGGGCAGTGAGACTTCATTGTAGTGCAGATTTCCTTTACAGGCTTGCTTGGTTGGCCAAAAAGGGCGTATGCGTTTTTTCCTGAATATATTCAGGAAAAAACGCATACGCCCTTTTTGGCCAAGTGCATCATTGTCAACGTTCTGCCTCTTTTCCTATGCTTTCAGGGCAATTCCAGTCTACTCGTGCAATCGTTTTCCTGAAATTCTGCCCCGCTTTCAAGTCCCCTTCGCAGGCTTACTTCAATATATTTTTGGAGGATAGCTGTCATTTATGACTCTGCAGGTTTGTGAATTACAGTGCCCCTGAGCTCCTTTCTTCAACTCGCTTTCTTGTGAGCTGGGCACAAAACCGCAGGATTGCTTCAGGCCCTAATCTGTTTTCAGCAGGGCACGCTGAGCCTTTGTTTAATTCCTCTTCCTGGTGGGCAATGAGCGTTACATTTGCCCGTGCAGACACCTACAGCTAGTCTCTCATTGGTTCTCCCTATTCCTGTTCATCTTGCACAGAAATTGCAAACTGTGCCAAACAGGAGGTTAAAGGCACTGACTCTCCAAGTGGGGAGAGTGTTAGTAAAGCATCTGGAATGGTGAACCCGAGGACCAGGATACGAAAACTGAGATGCATTTTAAATCGTTTCCCAATCACACGGTGGACGATACTCTGGGTTTCCCATGCATATTTTAGCTGGAGGAAGAATCCCTTGAACCTGGAGAGTTGGGACCCATGGAATGGGTACCATACAGTATGACTTCAAAGGGTCTGCATTTGCTCACCGAAACTCACCAATGCTATCAGCCTGAAGTGTCCAGGCTTATGTCTCAACCAGCTCTGGGTGTAGATGTGGTCAATCCCGGTTGCATCACATGCCCTGAGTGAATTATTTAAGAATTGCTCTCTATTTCACTGTCTTTGTGTTTTGTTTTCGAAATTTATTTTGATAATGGGATTTATCGGATTTTCACTGCGGAGTTTCGGCCGCTGTACACACGCTTGATTCTCTTACGGAGACATATATATCCATGGGTTTTTCGATTCTTCCTAGTCAGGTATATTCCTAGGCGTTGAATATGTGGTTTTGGGTCCATTTCGTTGAGCAAGGAGTATGTCTTGTCTATTACATATTTGGCTTATGGAAAGTTATCTGTGCTAATTTCAGTCTCTGATTTTATGCAGCTCCCCAAGGCACCTTTCCCCATAAGCAAGCACTAGTTGGTTTTCTAAATTTGAGACCCTGTTCTGTTTTGTAATTCAGTTCATGTGTAGTCAAGTTTACATTCCGTGTATTAGTGATATCTTATGATGTTTCTTTTTCTGTGTGACGTAGTTCACGTAGAATCACCGTACCTACATCCACTCACTATGCCGCTACGGGCCTGATGACACAGATTTCATTGCTGAGTGATACTGCATTGCACGTACGTGCCACAACTTCTTTATCCATTTTTGGCTTTCTGGGATATTTACCTGGTACTGTAGACGAGCTTCTTGGGAACACAGCCGTCCCAAACTTTGGGGTGGCTCTCTGTTTTTGATTTTAATTTCCCTAAGGAATAGGACCATAAGTGCAATTGCCATAGGCTGTGTTGTTTTGTTTCTTACGTGTTTCAGGAAACACCATACACTTCTCCAGGGTGGCTGCTGGCAATTTACATCCTGCCAATCAGCATAACAAGGCTCCCTGTTCTCCATATCCTGTCCTACATTTCTGGATTTTACACTTTTTTCAGATAGCCCTCTTTGCCGGGGGGCAGTGAGACTTCATTGTAGTGCAGATTTCCTTTACAGGCTTGCTTGGTTGGCCAAAAAGGGCTTTTGCGTTTTTTCCTGAATATATTCAGGAAAAAACGCATACGCCCTTTTCGGCCAAGTGCATCATTGTCGACGTTCTGCCTCTTTTCCTATGCTTTCAGGGCAATTCCAGTCTACCCCCTGCAATCGTTTTCCTGAAATTCTGCCCCGCTTTCAAGTCCCCTTCGCAGGCTTACTTCAATATATTTTTGGAGGATAACTGTCATTTATAACTCTGCAGGTTTGTGAATTACAGTGCCCCTGAGCTCCTTTCTTCAACTCACTTTCTTGTGAGCTGGGCACAAAACAGCAGGATTGCTTCAGGCCCTAATCTGTTTTCAGCAGGGCATGCTGAGCCTTTGTTTAATTCCTCTTCCTGGTGGGCAATGAGCATTACATTTGCCCGTGCAGACACCTACAGCTAGTCTCTCATTGCTTCTCCCTATTCCTGTTCATCTTGCACAGAAATTGCAAGCTGTGCCAAACAGGAGGTTAAAGGCACTGACTCTCCAAGCGGGGAGAGTGTTAGTAAAGCATGTGGAATGGTGAACCCGAGGACCAGGATACGAAAACTGAGATGCATTTTAAATCGTTTCCCAATCACACGGTGGATGATACTCTGGGTTTCCCATGCATGTTTTAGCTGGAGGAAGAATCCCTTGAACCTGGAGAGTTGGGACCCATGGAATGGGTACCATGCAGTATGACTTCAAAGGGTCTGCATTTGCTCACCGAAACTCACCAATGCTATCAGCCTGAAGTGTCCAGGCTTATGTCTCAACCAGCTCTGGGTGTAGATGTGGTCAATCCCGGTTGCATCACATGCCCTGAGTGAATTATTTAAGAATTGCTCTCTATTTCACTGTCTTTGTGTTTTGTTTTCGAAATTTATTTTGATAATGGGATTTATCGGATTTTCACCGCTGCGTTTCGGCCACTCTACACACGCTTGATTCTCTTACGGAGACATATATATCCATGGGTTTTTAGATTCTTCCTAGTCAGGTATATTCCTAGGCGTTGAATATGTGGTGTTGGTTCCATTTCGTTGAGCAAGGAGTAGGTCTTGTCTATTACATATTTGGCTTATGGAAAGTTATCTGTGCTAATTTCAGTCTCTGGTTTTATGCAGCCCCCCAAGGCACCTTTCCCCATAAGCAAGCACTAGTTGGTTTTCTAAATTTGAGACCCTGTTCTGTTTTGTAATTCAGTTCATGTGTAGTCAAGTTTACATTCCGTGTATTAGTGATATCTTATGATGTTTCTTTTTCTGTGTGACGTAGTTCACGTAGAATCACCGTACCTGCATCCACTCACTATGCCGCTACGGGCCTGATGACACAGATTTCATTGCTGAGTGATACTGCATTGCACGTACGTGCCACAACTTCTTTATCCATTTTTTGCTTTCTGGGATATTTACCTGGTACTGTAGACGAGCTTCTTGGGAACACAGCCGTCCCAAACTTTGGGGTGGCTCTCTGTTTTTGATTTTAATTTCCCTAAGGAATAGGACCATAAGTGCAATTGCCATAGGCTGTGTTGCTTTGTTTCTTACGTGTTTCAGGAAACACCATACACTTCTCCAGGGTGGCTGTTGGCAATTTACATCCTGCCAATCAGCATAACAAGGCTCCCTGTTCTCCATATCCTGTCCTACCTTTCTGGATTTTACACTTTTTTCAGATGGCCCTTTTGCCCAGGGGGCAGTGAGACTTCATTGTAGTGCAGATTTCCTTTACAGGCTTGCTTGGTTGGCCAAAAAGGGCGTATGCGTTTTTCCCTGAATATATTCAGGAAAAAACGCATACGCGCTTTTTGGCCAAGTGCATCCTTGTCGACGTTGTGCCTCTTTTCCTATGCTTTCAGTGCAATTCCAGTCTACCCCCTGCAATCGTTTTCCTGAAATTCTGCCCCGCTTTCAAGTCCCCTTCGCAGGCTTACTTCAATATATTTTTGGAGGATAGCTGTCATTTATAACTCTGCAGGTTTGTGAATTACAGTGCCCCTGAGCTCCTTTCTTCAACTCGCTTTCTTGTGAGCTGGGCACAAAACCGCAGGATTGCTTCAGGCCCTAATCTGTTTTCAGCAGGGCACGCTGAGCCTTTGTTTAATTCCTCTTCCTGGTGGGCAATGAGCATAACATTTGCCCGTGCAGACACCTACAGCTAGTCTCTCATTGGTTCTCCCTATTCCTGTTCATTTTGCACAGAAATTGCAAGCTGTGCCAAAGAGGAGGTTAAAGGCACTGACACTCCAAGCGGGGAGAGTGGTAGTAAAGCATCTGGAATGGTGAACCCGAGGACCAGGATACGAAAACTGAGATGCATTTTAAATCGTTTCCCAATCACATGGTGGACGAAACTCTGGGTTTCCCATGCATGTTTTAGGTGGAGGAAGAATCCCTTGAACCTGGAGAGTTGGGACCCATGGAATGGGTACCATGCAGTATGACTTCAAAGGGTCTGCATTTGCTCACCGAAACTCACCAATGCTATCAGCCTGAAGTGTCCAGCCTTATGTCTCAACCAGCTCTGGGTGTAGATGTGGTAAATCCAGGTTGCATCACATGCCCTGAGTGAATTATTTAAGAATTGCTCTCTATTTCACTGTCTTTGTGTTTTGTTTTCGAAATTTATTTTGATAATGGGATTTATCGGATTTTCACTGCTGCGTTTCGGCCGCTGTACACACGCTTGATTCTCTTACGGAGACATATATATCCATGGGTTTTAAGATTCTTCCTAGTCAGGTATATTCCTAGGCATTGAATATGTGGTGTTGGGTCCATTTCGTTGAGCAAGGAGTAAGTCTTGTCTATTACATATTTGGCTTATGGAAAGTTATCTGTGCTAATTTCTGTCTCTGGTTTTATGCAGCACCCCAAGGCACCTTTTCCCATAAGCAAGCACTAGTTGGTTTTCTAAATTTGAGACCCTGTTCTGTTTTGTAATTCAGTTCATGTGTAGTCAAGTTTACATTCCATGTATTAGTGATATCTTATGATGTTTCTTTTTCTGTGTGACGTAGTTCACGTAGAATCACCGTACCTGCATCCACTCACTATGCCGCTATGGGCCTGATGACAAGATTTCATTGCTGAGTGATATTGCATTGCACGTACGTGCCACAACTTCTTTATCTATTTTTTGCTTTCTGGGATATTTACCTGATACTGTAGACGAGCTTCTTCTGAACACAGTCGTCCCAAATATTGGGGTGGCTGTCTATTTTTGATTTTAATTTCCGTAAGCTATGGGACCATAAGTGGAAGTGCCATAGGCTGTGTTGCTTTGTTTCTTACGTGTTTCAGGAAACACCGTACACTTCTCCAGGGTGGCTGCTGGCAATATACATCCCGCCAATCAGCATAACAAGGCTCCCTGTTCTCGATATCCTGTCCTACATTTCTGGATTTTACACTTTTTTCAGATGGCCCTTTTGCCCGGGGAGGGGGCGGCAGTGAGACTCCATTGTAGTGCAGATTTCCTTTACAGGCTTGCTTGGTTGGCCAAAAAGGGCGTATGCGTTTTTTCCTGAATATATTCAGGAAAAAACGCATACGCCCTTTTTGGCCAAGTGCATCTTTGTCGACGTTGTGCCTCTTTTCCTATGCTTTCAGGGCAATTCCAGTCTACCCCCTGCAATCGTTTTCCTGAAATTCTGCCCCGCTTTCAAGTCCCCTTCGCAGGCTTACTTCAATATATTTTTGGAGGATAGCTGTCATTTATAACTCTGCAGGTTTGTGAATTACAGTGCCCCTGAGCTCCTTTCTTCAACTCGCTTTCTTGTGAGCTGGGCACAAAACCGCAGGATTGCTTCAGACCCTAATGTGTTTCCGGCAGGTCACACTGAGCCTTTGGTTAATTCCTCTTCCTGGTCGCTAATGAGCGTTACATTTGCCGGTGCAGACACCTACAGCTAGTCTCTCATTGGTTCTCCCTATTCCTGTTCATCTGGCACAGAAATTGCAAGCTGTGCCAAACAGGAGGTTAAAGGCACTGACTCTCCAAGCAGGGAGAGTGTTAGTAAAGCATCTGGAATGGTGAACCCGAGGACCAGGATACGAAAACTGAGATGCATTTTAAATCGTTTCCCAATCACACAGTGGACCATACTGTGGGTTTCCCATGCATGTTTTAGCTGGAGGAAGAATCCCTTGAACCTGAAGAGTTGGGACCCATGGAATGGGTACCATGCAGTATGACTTCAAAGGGTCTGCATTTGCTCACCGAAACTCACCAATGCTATCAGCCTGAAATGTCCAGCCTTATGTCTCAACCAGCTCTGGGTATAGATGTGGTCAATCCCGGTTGCATCACAGGCCCTGAGTGAATTATGTAAGAATTGCTCTCTATTTCACTGTCTTTGTGTTTTGTTTTCGAAATTTATTTTGATAATGGGATTTATCGGATTTTCACTGCTGCGTATCGGCCGCTGTACACACGCTTGATTCTCTTACGGAGACATATATATCCATGGGTTTTAAGATTCTTCCTAGTCAGGTATATTCCTAGGCGTTGAATATGTGGTGTTGGGTCCATTTCGTTGAGCAAGGAGTAGGTCTTGTCTATTACATATTTGTCTTATGGAATGTTATCTGTGCTAATTTCAGTCTCTGGTTTTATGCAGCACCCCAAGGCACCGTTCCCCATAAGCAAGCACTAGTTGGTTTTCTAAATTTGAGACCCTGTTCTGTTTTGTAATACAGTTCATGTGTAGTCAAGTTTACATTCCGTGTATTAGTGATATCTTATGATGTTTCTTTTTCTGTGTGATGTAGTTCACGTAGAATCACCGTACCTGCATCCACTCACTATGCCGCTACGGGCCTGATGACACAGATTTCATTGCTGAGTGATATTGCATTGTACGTACGTGCCACAACTTCTTTATCCATTTTTTGCTTTCTGGGATATTTACCTGATACTGTAGACGAGCTTCTTGTGAACACAGCCGTCCCAAATATTGGGGTGGCTGTCTGTTTTTGATTTTAATTTCCGTAAGCTATAGGACCATAAGTGGAAGTGCCATAGGCTGTGTTGCTTTGTTTCTTACGTGTTTCAGGAAACACCATACACTTCTCCAGGGTGGCTGCTGGCAATTTACATCCTGCCAATCAGCATAACAAGGCTCCCTGTTCTCCATATCCTGTCCTACCTTTCTGGATTTTACACTTTTTTCAGATGGCCCTTTTGCCCGGGGGGCAGTGAGACTTCATTGTAGTGCAGATTTCCTTTACAGGCTTGCTTGGTTGGCCAAAAAGGGCGTATGCGTTTTTTCCTGAATATATTCAGGAAAAAACGCATACGCCCTTTTTGGCCAAGTGCATCATTGTCAACGTTCTGCCTCTTTTCCTATGCTTTCAGGGCAATTCCAGTCTACTCCCTGCAATCGTTTTCCTGAAATTCTGCCCCGCTTTCAAGTCCCCTTCGCAGGCTTACTTCAATATATTTTTGGAGGATAGCTGTCATTTATGACTCTGCAGTTTTGTGAATTACAGTGCCCCTGAGCTCCTTTCTTCAACTCGCTTTCTTGTGAGCTGGGCACAAAACCGCAGGATTGCTTCAGGCCCTAATCTGTTTTCAGCAGGGCACGCTGAGCCTTTGTTCAATTCCTCTTCCTGGTGGGAAATGAGCGTTACATTTGCCCGTGCAGACACCTACAGCTAGTCTCTCATTGGTTCTCCCTATTCCTGTTCATCTTGCACAGAAATTGCAAGCTGTGCCAAACAGGTGGTTAAACGCACTGACTCTCCAAGCGGGGAGAGTGTTAGTAAAGCATCTGGAATGGTGAACCCGAGGACCAGGATACGAAAACTGAGATGCATTTTAAATCGTTTCCCAATCACACGGTGGACGATACTCTGGGTTTCCCATGCATGTTTTAGCTGGAGGAAGAATCCCTTGAACCTGGAGAGTTGGGACCCATGGAATGGGTACCATGCAGTATGACTTCAAAGGGTCTGCATTTACTCACCGAAACTCACCAATGCTATTAGCCTGAAGTGTCCAGGCTTATGTCTCAACCAGCTCTGGGTGTAGATGTGGTCAATCCCGGTTGCATCACATGCCCTGAGTGAATTATTTAAGAATTGCTCTCTATTTCACTGTCTTTGTGTTTTGTTTTCGAAATTTATTTTGATAATGGGATTTATCGGATTTTCACTGCTGCGTTTCGGCCGCTGTACACACGCTTGATTCTCTTACGGAGACATATATATCCATGGGTTTTTAGATTCTTCCTAGTCAGGTATATTCCTAGGCGTTGAATATGTGGTGTTGGTTCCATTTCGTTGAGCAAGGAGTAGGTCTTGTCTATTACATATTTGGCTTATGGAATGTTATCTGTGCTAATTTCAGTCTCTGGTTTTATGCAGCCACCCAAGTCACCTTTCCCCATAAGCAAGCACTAGTTGGTTTTCTAAATTTGAGACCCTGTTCTGTTTTGTAATTCAGTTCATGTGTAGTCAAGTTTACATTCCGTGTATTAGTGATATCTTATGAAGTTTCTTTTTCTGTGTGACGTAGTTCACGTAGAATCACCGTACCTGCGTCCACTCACTATGCCGCTACGGGCCTGATGACACAGATTTCATTGCTGAGTGATATTGCATTGTACGTACGTGCCACAACTTCTTTATCCATTTTTTGCTTTCTGGGATATTTACCTGATACTGTAGACGAGCTTCTTGTGAACACAGCCGTCCCAAATATTGGGGTGGCTGTCTGTTTTTGATTTATTTTCCGTAAGCTATAGGACCATAAGTGGAAGTGCCATAGGCTGTGTTGCTTTGTTTCTTACGTGTTTCAGGAAACACCATACCCTTCTCCAGGGTCGCTGCTGGCAATTTACATCCTGCCAGTCAGCATAACAAGGCTCCCTGTTCTCCATATCCTGTCCTACCTTTCTGGATTTTACACTTTTTTTCAGATGGCCCTTTTGCCCGGGGGACAGTGAGACTTCATTGTAGTGCAGATTTCCTTTACAGGCTTGCTTGGTTGGCCAAAAAGGGCGTATGCGTTTTTTCCTGAATATATTCAGGAAAAAACGCATACGCCCTTTTTGGCCAAGTGCATCATTGTCGACGTTGTGCCTCTTTTCCTATGCTTTCAGGGCAATTCCAGTCTACCCCCTGCAATCGTTTTCCTGAAATTCTGCCCTGCTTTCAAGTCCCCTTCGCAGGCTTACTTCAATATATTTTTGGAGGATAGCTGTCATTTATAACTCTGCAGGTTTGTGAATTACAGTGCCCCTGAGCTCCTTTCTTCAACTCGCTTTCTTGTGAGCTGGGCACAAAACCGCAGGATTGCTTCAGGCCCTAATCTGTTTCCGGCAGGGCATGCTGAGCCTTTGGTTAATTCCTCTTCCTGGTGGGAAATGTGCGTTACATTTGCCCGTGCAGACACCTACAGCTAGTCTCTCATTGGTTCTCCCTATTCCTGTTCATCTTGCACAGAAATTGCAAGCTGTGCCAAACAGGATGTTAAAGGCACTGACTCTCCAAGCAGGGAGAGTGTTAGTAAAGCATCTGGAATGGTGAACCCGAGGACCAGGATACGAAAACTGAGATGCATTTTGAATCGTTTCCAAATCACACGGTGGATGATACTCTGGGTTTCCCATGCATGTTTTAGCTGGAGGAAGAATCCCTTGAACCTGGAGAGTTGGGACCCATGGAATGGGTACCATGGAGTATGACTTCAAAGGGTCTGCATTTGCTCACCGAAACTCACCAATGCTATCAGCCTGAAGTGTCCAGCCTTATGTCTCAACCAGCTCTGGGTGTAGATGTAGTCAATCCCGGTTGCATCACATGCCCTGAGTGAATAATTTAAGAATTGCTCTCTATTTCACTGTCTTTGTGTTTTGTTTTCGAAATTTATTTTGATAATGGGATTTATCGGATTTTCACTGCTGCGTTTCGGCCGCTGTACACACGCTTGATTCTCTTACGGAGACATATATATCCATGGGTTTTAAGATTCTTACTAGTCAGGTGTATTCCTAGGCGTTGAATATGTGGTGTTGAGTCCATTTCGTTGAGCAAGGAGTAGGTCTTGTCTATTACATATTTGGCTTATGGAATGTTATCTGTGCTAATTTCAGTCTCTGGTTTTATGCAGCACCCCAAGGCACCTTTCCCCATAAGCAAGCACTAGTTGGTTTCCTAAATTTGAGACCCTGTTCTGTTTTGTAATTCAGTTCATGTGTAGTCAAGTTTACATTCCGTGTATTAGTGATATCTTATGATGTTTCTTTTTCTGTGTGACGTAGTTCACGTAGAATCACCGTACCTGCATCCACTCACTATGCCGCTACGGGCCTGATGACACAGATTTCATTGCTGAGTGATACTGCATTGCACGTACGTGCCACAACTTCTTTATCCATTTTTTGCTTTCTGGGATATTTACCTGGTACTGTAGACGAGCTTCTTGGGAACACAGCCGTCCCAAACTTTGGGGTGGCTCTCTGTTTTTGATTTTAATTTCCCTAAGGAATAGGACCATAAGTGCAATTGCCATAGGCTGTGTTGCTTTATTTCTTACGTGTTTCAGGAAACACCATACACTTCTCCAGGGTGGCTGTTGGCAATTTACATCCTGCCAATCAGCATAACAAGGCTCCCTGTTCTCCATATCCTGTCCTACCTTTCTGGATTTTACACTTTTTTCAGATGTCCCTTTTGCCCGGGGGGCAGTGAGACTTCATTGTAGTGCAGATTTCCTTTACAGGCTTGCTTGGTTGGCCAAAAAGGGCGTATGCGTTTTTCCCTGAATATATTCAGGAAAAAACGCATACGCACTTTTTGGCCAAGTGCATCATTGTCGACGTTGTGCCTCTTTTCCTATGCTTTCAGGGCAATTCCAGTCTACCCCCTGCAATCGTTTTCCTGAAATTCTGCCCCGCTTTCAAGTCCCCTTCGCAGGCTTACTTCAATATATTTTTGGAGGATAGCTGTCATTTATAACTCTGCATGTTTGTGAATTACAGTGCCCTGAGCTCCTTTCTTCAACTCGCTTTCTTGTGAGCTGGGCACAAAACCGCAGGATTGCTTCAGGCCCTAATCTGTTTCCGGCAGGGCATGCTGAGCCTTTGGTTAATTCCTCTTCCTGGTGGGAAATGAGCGTTACATTTGCCCGTGCAGACACCTACAGCTAGTCTCTCATTGGTTCTCCCTATTCCTGTTCATCTTGCACAGAAATTGAAAGCTGTGCCAAACAGGAGGTTAAAGGCACTGACTCTCCAAGCAGGGAGAGTGTTAGTAAAGCATCTGGAATGGTGAACCCGAGGACCAGGATACGAAAACTGAGATGCATTTTAAATCGTTTCCCAATCACACGGTGGATGATACTCTGGGTTTCCCATGCATGTTTTAGCTGGAGGAAGGATCCCTTGAACCTGGAGAGTTGGGACCCATGGAATGGGTACCATGCAGTATGACTTCAAAGGGTCTGCATTTGCTCACCGAAACTCACCAATGCTATCAGCCTGAAGTGTCCAGCCTTATGTGTCAACCAGCTCTGGGTGTAGATGTGGTCAATCCCGGTTGCATCACATTCCCTGAGTGAATTATTTAAGAATTGCTCGCTATTTCACTGTCTTTGTGTTTTGTTTTCGAAACTTATTTTGATGATGGGATTTATCGGATTTTCAGTGCTGCATATCGGCCGCTGTACACACGCTTGATTCTCTTACGGAGACATATATATCCATGGGTTTTAAGATTCTTCCTAGTCAGGTATATTCCTAGGCGTTGAATATGTGGTGTTGGGTCCATTTCGTTGAACAAGGAGTAGGTCTTGTCTATTACATATTTGGCTTATGGAAAGTTATCTGTGCTAATTTCAGCCTCTGGTTTTATGCAGCACCCCAAGGCACCTTTCCCATAAGCAAGCACTAGTTGGTTTTCTAAATTTGAGACCCTGTTCTGTTTTGTAATTCAGTTCATGTGTAGTCAAGTTTACATTCCGTGTATTAGTGATATCTTATGATGTTTCTTTTTCTGTGTGACGTAGTTCACGTAGAAACACCGTATCTGCATCCACTCACTATGCCGCTACGGGCCTGATGACACAGATTTCATTGCTGAGTGATATTGCATTGTACGTACGTGCCACAACTTCTTTATCCATTGTTTGCTTTCTGGGATATTTACCTGATACTGTAGACGAGCTTCTTGTGAACACAGCCGTCCCAAATATTGGGGTGGCTGTCTGTTTTTGATTTTAATTTCCGTAAGCTATAGGACCATAAGTGGAAGTGCCATAGGCTGTGTTGCTTTGTTTCTTACGTGTTTCAGGAAACACCATACACTTCTCCAGGGTGGCTGCTGGCAATTTACATCCTGCCAATCAGCATAACAAGGCTCCCTGTTCTCCATATCCTGTCCTACATTTCTGGATTTTACACTTTTTTTCAGATGGCCCTTTTGCCCGGGGGGCAGTGAGACTTCGTTGTGGTGCAGATTTCCTTTACAGGCTTGCTTGGTTGGCCAAAAAGGGCGTATGCGTTTTTTCCTGAATATATTCAGGAAAAAACGCATACGCCCTTTTTGGCCAAGTGCATCATTGTCGACGTTCTGCCTCTTTTCCTATGCTTTCAGGGCAATTCCAGTCTACCCCTGCAATCGTTTTCCTGAAATTCTGCCCCGCTTTCAAGTCCCCTTCGCAGGCTTACTTCAATATATTTTTGGAGGATAGCTGTCATTTATAACTCTGCAGGTTTGTGAATTACAGTGCACCTGAGCTCCTTTCTTCATCTCGCTTTCTTGTGAGCTGGGCACAAAACCGCAGGATTGCTTCAGGCCCTAATCTCTTTTCAGCAGGGCATGCTGAGCCTTTGTTTAATTCCTCTTCCTGGTGGGCAATGAGCATTACATTTGCCCGTGCAGACACCTACGGCTAGTCTCTCATTGGTTCTCCCTATTGCTGTTCATCTTGCACAGAAATTGCATGCTGTGCCAAAGAGGAGGTTAAAAGCACTGACTCTCCAAGCGGGGAGAGTGTTAGTAAAGCATCTGGAATGTTGAACCCGAGGACCAGGATACGAAAACTGAGATGCATTTTAAATCGTTTCCCAATCACACGGTGGACGATACTCTGGGTTTCCCATGCATGTTTTAGCTGGAGGACGAATCCCTTGAACCTGGAGAGTTGGGACCCATGGAATGGGTACCATGCAGTATGACTTCAAAGGGTCTGCATTTGCTCACCGAAACTCACCAATGCTATCAGCCTGAAGTGTCCAGCCTTATGTCTCAACCAGCTCTGGGTTTAGATGTGGTAAATCCCAGTTGAATCACATGCCCTGAGTGAATTATTTAAGAATTGCTCTCTATTTCACTGTCTTTGTGTTTTGTTTTCGAAATTTATTTTGATAATGGGATTTATCGGATTTTCACTGCTGCGTTTCGGCCGCTGTACACACGCTTGATTCTCTTATGGAGACATATATATCCATGGGTTTTAAGATTCTTCCTAGTCAGGTATATTCCTAGGCGTTGAATATGTGGTGTTGAGTCCATTTCGTTGAGCAAGGAGTAGGTCTTGTCTATTACATATTTGTCTTATGGAATGTTATCTGTGCTAATTTCAGTCTCTGGTTTTATGCAGCACCCCAAGGCACCTTTCCCCATAAGCAAGCACTAGTTGGTTTTCTAAATTTGAGACCCTGTTCTGTTTTGTAATACAGTTCATGTGTAGTCAAGTTTACATTCCGTGTATTAGTGATATCTTATGATGTTTCTTTTTCTGTGTGACGTAGTTCACGTAGAATCACCGTACCTGCATCCACTCACTATGCCGCTACGGGCCTGATGACACAGATTTCATTGCTGAGTGATATTGCATTGTACGTACGTGCCACAACTTCTTTATCCATTTTTTGCTTTCTGGGATATTTACCTGATACTGTAGACGAGCTTCTTG